>NC_141090.1:24433402-24558402 GCF_041138505.1 Cibotium barometz
GTGGGAAGATGAGATCAATTTGTATCATTTAACAATATTCTCCATCTCTTTTGCATTCAATTATTTGTCTTAAAAAAAGATTCTATCATCTATGTAAGCATTGAAGTTTTAACTTTCTTTCGTAAACATCATATATAAAGAGTGTTGGGTCACAAGTGCAAAATTGGTTTTATTTGAAAATTTTTAAATTGTTTGGAATCTAATATTTTTTCTAGTAGAATGTACTCAAGAATGCTAAGTTTATAGTAGTTGACCAAATGGCTTTAAAATGAAGTTTGTATAAAGCAAGCAAAGATACTATGCAAAGAACCCATAAGGAGGGATCTATTTACTTCTTATCAATCAAGCTATTGGTTAAGTATTATGGTCCTGGGAGTTAATTAATTTCATTTAAATTCTAGATGGTGGTGGAATACAATTGTTCACACGTGTAAGATATTACATTGGATGAATTGAAGGACCCAATATGTTGTATATTATTTGAAGAAGAGAAAACGTCATTAAGAAGGTTGGTTGGTTTTTGCTTACAAGGAGGGAAATTTTAGTGGTTCAATTCATGGAGTTTTTGTTGCACAAAAGGAAGGATAGAAACACAACACCAAAGAAGGAGGCGCTTAAGCTTATACATTAGGGATAGCCCCTACTAGTTTCCTTAACCCAACTTAGATTTAAGGGAGGGTGGGGTGGGGAGAGAAGGGAAGGGAAACATAGGAAGGATATGATGGGTGGTGCAATTGTAAGGCCTTGTCAATATTAGGTAGCCCTTGCTAGCCCTAGGAGAGCTACACACTCGTAGTAACTTTGCTACTCGAGGGGTTCACTATATGCAAACTCTCTATATCACGTGCGTTCAAGGCCTAATTTAAACCCCTTATCTGTAAGTTTTTCTCACATAATGGTCAAAACAAGGCTGCCACACTTGCTTAAGTGGTTTGCACATAGATGTTCCTTCAACATGCTTGATGCTTCTCTGCATACCATACATCCTCCATGGGCAATTAGGGAAGATTTATTCAGTCCCTTGGGATTTTTTTAATGATTTTAAAAACATTCTTCTTATTCTTCTTCCTCTTCTTCTTCTTATTCTTCTTTAGTCAAGGATCTTGATTTGAGAATTTGTGTAAGGAAATAAAATCTCTCCCTCTCTAAAGATCTCCACCACTTCATGCATGTAGATAGAAGTGGAGGAGCACAAGCGTTGCAAGATAGAGGTGTGTACCTTTCAATATGTGGATATAGTCCTTTTGTATTTGCTTTTTTTATATCGTGCTCTTCTTTTTATTTGAAATGTTTTAAATTGTTTTGAATCTAATATTTTTGCCTAGTAGAATATAGTCAAGAATGCTACGTTTATAGGTGAGCAAATGGCTTGAAAATAAAGTCCGTATAAAGCACGATTAGATACTATGCAAACCATCTATATGGAGCTATCTATTTACTTTTATCATAATCAAGTTAGAGGTTATATATTATGGTCCAAGGAGTTAATTAATTCCATTTAAATTGTGGATGTTGGTGGAATACAATTGTTCACAAGTGTCAGATGCTCCATTAGATCAATTTAAGGACCCAACATGTTGTGCATTATTTTAAGAAGAGAAAAAATATTAAGGAGGTTGATTGGTTTTTTATCACAAGAAGGAGGGAAATTTTAGTGGTTAAATTCATGGAGTTTTGGTTGCAAAAAGCTAGGGTGCTCAATGAAGGACCGAAGCTCGATCACAAGGGGTGTAGATCTCAAGAACATCATCTCAAGGAGTACAAGCCATGGGATCTCAAGGAGGAGCCATGCATGGACTTGCAACAAAAGGAGGGATAGCAACACAACACCAAATAAGGAGGCGCTTAAGCTCATACATTAGGGATAGCCCCTATTAATTTCCTTACCCTAACTTAGATTTAAGGGAGGGTGGGGAGGGGAGAGAAGGGAAGGGAAACATGTGGTTATGTATTCTTCATGTGTTAATTGTTTTAAAAAATAGACGAGGGTAGCATGGGAGAGAAGAATATCCATTTCTTTCCCATAATGACCCCTGTCCCATTTTTTAAAGCAAACTGCATGCCCTTAGCCACGTGTAAAGTCGTGTATATAGCCGCGCCTAAGATTTTTTTGATTTTAACTTTCCTTTATTACAACACCATTATGGATGCGGCTATGCCTTCATCCTCTTGTAGGATGGAGCTTATTCCTTGACCTTAGTCAAACATCCTCCATATCGCACATATTTTTCCCTTCATATATGTTCTCATTCTCAAATTGATGAGGCAATCAAAAATAATTGAAAAGTGGTTTCTCTATGTAGTGCTTCATAGAAGAGGAAAATAGGTGAGAATATAGATGAGCATGCTTCCATATTGTTCCCAAGTGTATGTTGTGCAATAGTAGAGGTCTAGAAGATTGCATGAATGATGTAGGTCATGTGGTTGCCACTCACACTAAGAGGACAATAGCTAAAAGTACAAATGATCATGCTTCCATATGTTCCCAAGTGTATGTTGTGCAATAGTAGAGCTCTAGCAGATTGCAGGAATGATGTATCAAAAAGGTGTCACGTGGTTGCCACTCAAGTGTGAGTGAACTTTGAAGTTGCATTAATGATATTGCCATCCAAGTGTGAGTGGTTCAATCACAATGTAGATGCTTGCACCATGGTTTGCCCATATAATTAGGTGCCAAGGTTGAATACATAGGAGTACCCTCTAAAGGGGTATTCACAAGTTGAATAGAAAAAGGGTGTGATTTATTCATGAGAAATTTACAAATAAGGGGTTTTACAAATAGGCCTTGAGCACATGTGATATATATAGTTTATACATATTGCCCCCCCAAGCCCACAACTTCCAACTTTGTTTCCGTGTTCTTGTGTTTTCCTTTAGTGAAATATGTGGAAGCTTGGAACAAAGGTTCAGATCCCCCCTCCCTAGAGGTTTTCTCATTTTTCATCTCAGATATGAGCTAGGCTAATGTTTGTTGATCATTTGCTATATACTTTTATGATTTCAAGTTTCTATGTGACAACAATTCAAATTGACCCTACAAAGCATTATGATGTATGAATTCAAGCAGAAGAAATGATGCGATTTACTTATTATCCTCACGTGATCCGCTCATCTCGAGTATCATATCCATGGTGGCTAACAAATGCATCATGAAAGCATTCTTCTAGCAAATTTATATCATTGAAGGTTAGTTTGATGGAAGAGTCCTCAGATTTTAAGACCTCCATCATGCACACACTACAAGGATCAAGCTCGGTGATACACTTGATAGTTTTGGATGTTCCATTATTAATGGGATGCTTAGAAACAGGGTGATGACTCTAATTTTTCAAATTAACCTTCATGATTATGTCATTGTTCCAAAGGTACACAGTTAATTCCCCAATCATGGATCATACACAATTATCTCATAAATGGCCGACTCAAAATCACATTGTATGTTGTTGGCCTCTTGAAGTCCACAATTGGAAATATATGATCAAACTTCAACCAAACAAGTTGTGAGCTTCTTAATTTGTACGGCTCCTAAAGGTTGTGATATATGACCATTAGCTAAATTAATCTTAAGAATTATCTCATTTAGCTATAGACAACCCCATCATTCCCATTTTTCAAAGTTTTTTGAACATCGAACATCGTATGATAATGATACTCCACCCAAACCCGCTATATTTTGCATTCGGGACCTTTGGTGGACACTGTGAAAAAATAGCAGGTGGCAACACACTGTCCCGCCCATCCAGCGTCTAAAGGTAGTAAAACATTGTGAGTAGCGGGGTAGGAGCCTTGTCATTCTTAGTAGGTAGCCCTATGAGAGCTACATACTCATAGTACTTTTGCTATGCCACCCACACCTTGAAACGGTTTTCCCTATCCTTAGTAAAAAGGTCAAGAAAACCCTACCCTAGGATGCAATGTTCTAAATTTTGGTAACAAATTCAAAACTCACATTCATTTTCAAAGGAACTAGCATTATTTACCTTTAAATTCTAAATTCACATTTTTTTGCAAAGGTTAGCATTAAAGAAAATCTTCTTCTTCTTCTTCTCTCTCTCTCTCTCTCTCTCTCAAACACACACACACACACACATTCATGAGTGGAGAAAAATGGTTGGTTGATCAAAGGTTAGCAAAGGTTAGCACTCTAACGATATTAAAGAAAATCTTCTTCTTCTTCTTCTTCTCTCTCTCTCTCTCTCTCTCTCTCTCTCAAACACACACACACACACACATTCATGAGTGGAGAAAAATGGTTGGTTGATCAAGTTGAGAGTAAGTCTTTTGTTTCAATATTACACCCATTAGTTAGATTGATTCGGTCCCTTGGCATTGTTCCTATGACATTTAAAGCATTCTTCTTCTTCTTCTTAAGCTAAGGAGCTTGACTTGATCATTTGTGTGCACAAAGTGGAACGAAATGAAATCTCTCTCTCTCTCTCTCTCTCTCTAAAGCTCTCCACTACTACATGCATGTAGATAGAAGCGGAGCATAAGCCTTGCAAGATAGAGGTGTGTAACTTTCAATATGTGCATAGCCCTTCTGTATTTCTTTTTTTTATTTGGTGCAATTCTTTGAAACATAGTAGTCATGACATAACACATCATATGGAATGCTTTAGTAGATATCTAATACCGAAGATGGTGCACTCACAATAGCCTTACGTATGTGTTTTACTTTACCCTTCATTACAAAGCTTAGGATTCGAGATGGGCTTGGTGAAGCTCCCTCAAGAGCTCACGCGATTGGGCTCATTGATCTAGCTATATCTCTCTGGCAAGCCGTGCCCTTTGTGCTACCAATGCAAGAATTTAGCGGATTATGGTGGTTAACCTGAATGTAGGAGCAAACGTTTCTTGAAAGTTAAAACCGTTAACTTGTGTAAAACGTTTGGTGATTTCGAGCAACTTAGTTCACATTCCCTTGCACCTTAAAGCATGATCTACAAGGTCTCAAGTGTGGTTTTTTAGGATAGATTCATATTTTGTTTTCATGGCAATTCACTTCAAATCCTCGTGTGTGCTTCAATAAAGGTGGTAGGCTCTTAAGCCTCTCTCATGAGACAAGTCTCTATATCCTCATCTCCTCATCCCAAAGAATGAGTTGAACTCTCAAATCTGAGAGGAGTAGGCCTAACACCAACATTCAAAGAAGTAAAAAGAAATATAATACTTTAGTGTCAACACCCTTAGACAACATTGTGGACCCATGGTAGTGTGTGACATGTCTCTATCTATAGTCTACCTAAATTTTGAAGCTCCTTTTGCCAAAGCACATTGTGGGAAGATGAGATCAATTTGTATGATTTAACAATATTCTCCATCTCTTTTGCATTCAATTTTTTGTCTTAAAAAAAGATTCTATCATCTATGTAAGCATTGAAGTTTTAACTTTCTTTCGTGAACATCATATATAAAGAGTGTTGGGTCACAAGTGCAAAATTGGTTTTATTTGAAAAATTTTAAATTGTTTGGAATCTAATATTTTGTCTAGTAGAATGTACTCAAGAATGCTAAGTTTATATAGTTGACCAAATGGCTTGAAAATGAAGTCCGTATAAAGCAAGCAAAGATACTATGCAAAGAACCCATAAGGAGGGATCTATTTACGTCTTATCACAATCAAGCTATTGGTTAAGTATTATGGTCCAGGGAGTTAATTAATTTCTTTTAAATTCTAGATGGTGGTGGAATACAATTGTTCACACGTGTAAGATATTACATTGGATCAATTGAAGGACCCAATATGTTGTACATTATTTGAAGAAGAGAAAACGTCATTAAGAAGGTTGGTTGGTTTTTGCTCACAAACTTTGGTGGTTTCTTTCATGGAGTTTTTGTTGCAAAAAGTTAGGGTTCTCAACCAAGGATTGAAGCTCGATATCACAAGGGGTGTAGATCTCAAGAACATCATCGCAAGGAGTACAAGCCATGGGATCTCAAGAACATCATCGCAAGGAGTACAAGCCATGGGATCACAAGGAGTAGCAACACATAGACCTGCAACAAAAGGAGGGATAGAAACACAACACCAAAGAAGGAGGCGCTTAAGCTTATACATTAGGGATAGCCCCTACTAGTTTCCTTACCCCAACTTAGATTTAAGGGAGGGTGGGGTGGGGAGAGAAGGGAAGGGAAACATAGGAAGAATATGATGGGTGGTGCAATTGTAAGGCCTTGTCAATATTAGGTAGCCCTTGCTAGCCCTAGGAGAGCTACACACTCGTAGTAACTTTGCTACTCGGGGGGTTCACTATATGTAAACTCTCTGTATCACATGCGTTCAAGGTGTAATTTAAACCCCTTATCTATAAGTTTTTCGTAAATAAAACACACCCTTTTTCTATTCAATCTGTAAATGCCCCGTTTAAATTGTACTCTTCTATATGTAAAAAATGTGTAAAAAAGGTATTTTATAAACCCATTTTGTTGAACCCACGTGCTACACTTAGATATTTATGAGTGATGCCCCCGAGTTTTACTATGCCACCCAAACCTTCAACATTTTTCCCTATGCACATAATAAATAGATCAAGAAACCCTACTCCAGTATGCAATGTTCCCAATTTGGATAACAAGTTCCAAACTCACATTTGTTTTCAAAGGTTAGCATTACTTACCTTTAGACTCATAACATTGGAGTTTAATTCAAAGGTCTTAAAGAGCCCTATAATAATCATCCCTCTCTCTCACTCTCACTCTCTCTCCATCTCTCTCTCCTTGTCTCCCTCTCCCTCTTTCTCACTCACATACTCTTACAACATTAAAATCTCTTCTCACTCAGTCAGTCACACAATCTCTCTCTCTCTCTCTCTCTCTCTCTCTCTCTCTCTCTCTCTCTCTCTCTCTCTCACACACACACACACACACACACACACATTCATGAGTGGGGAAAAATGGTTGGCTCTTCAACTTGAGATTAAATTTTGTGTTTGAATATTACTCCCATTAGTTAGATTTATTCAGTCCCTTGGGATTGTTTTAATGATTTTAAAAACATTCATCTTCTTCTTCTCCTTCTTATTCTTCTTTAGTCAACGATCTTGATTTGAGAGTTTGTGTGCACAAAGTGAAAGGAAATAAAACCTCTCTCTCTCTAAAGATCTCCACCACTTCATGCATGTAGATAGAAGTGGAGCACAAGCCTTGCAAGATAGAGGTGTGTACCTTTCAATATGTGGATATAGTCCTTTTGTATTTGCTTTTTCTATATCGTGCTCTTCTTTAAAACATAGTAGTAATGATACATCACATGATATGCAATGCTTTAGTATCTATGTAATGCGAAAGCTCGTGCACTTGCAATAGCCTTATGTCCATGTTTCACCCTACCCTTCATTTTACAAAGCTCAAGATTCGAGATAGGCTTAGTCCAGTTCCCTCAAGATTCGAGATAGGCTTAGTACAGTTCCCTCAAGACTACCGATGTAAGAATGGAGGGGATTATGGGTAACCTGAGTGTAGGAGAAAACGTTTACTAAAAGTCAAAACCTTTAACTTGTGTAAAAGGTTTGACGATGTGCAACCACTTAGTTCCAATTACCTTACGCGCGGTACTAATTATGGTTTTTTCAGATATAGTCATATTCTATTTTCATGGCTATTCACTTCAAATCCTCTTGTGTACATCAATAAAGGTGGTAGGATCTTAAGCCTCTCTCATGAGATAAGCCTCTATATCCTCATCTCCTCATCCCAAAGCATTGAGTTGAACTCTAAAATGTGAGAGGAGTAGGCTTGACACTAACATTCAAAGAAGTAACAAAACTATCATACCTTAGTGTCAATACCCTTAGACAACAAATGGGAGCGAGATCTGTGGAGAGCATACTCATGCTAATTACCATCGTATGGTCACAAGGAATTTTGGTGAGAAACATCTCTACTATTTGACCTTCATCAAGCTTCTTTTGTTGAAGCTTATTTTCTCATGAGATAAAAGGATAGGCTTGACCTTGAACTTCAAAAGAGGATACCTAATGACGTTTAGCTTTTGATCAATAACAAATGGTGGTGGGCAAGGTCAAGTAGAAAAGTGGGAAGGATGCTGGGAATTTGGAAGCATTTTAGATCTTTTAACATGGGTATGAGGCGACAAGCTTTTTTGTGGAGCCTCAACTAGGAAGGCTTTTGCAAAATATTTGATGATTGATATAGGTTTTACAAAGTCTTTGACTGATGATATAGCATCGGAGTTTAATGTAGGTTTTGCATTCTTGACCAGATAGTTAAGTGGTTTAATAATCTTCTTAAAATTTTATTTAGAAGGTCTGCTTCATCCATTGTTGGGGACAATCACAAGAGTTTGGCAAAGGCTTGATTGTATTCCTTAATGGTCTTACCTTCTTGGGCTAGCTCCATGGACTCATTCATTTTTTTTTCATGAATATATCAGACATATTAAACGAACATTATTCACGTATAAACACATATTCAAATAATGTATAATGCAACTTAGATCATCAAAGATTGTACTTCACTATATTGTGGACCCTTGGCAGTGTGTGACATCTCTCTATCTAGATTCTACACCTAAATTGCAAAGATCCTTGATGCCAAAGTACACTATGGGAAGATACCATCAATTTGTATCATTTAGTAATATTCTACATCTCTTTTACATTCAATTCTTTGTCTTAAAAAAAGATTACATCGTCTATGTAAGCATTGAACTTCTAATTTTCTTTCGTAAACATCATATATAAAGAGTGTTGGGTCACAAGTGCAAAATTGGTTTTATTTGAAATGTTTTAAATTGTTTTGAATCTAATATTTTTTCCTAGTAGAATATAGTCAAGAATGCTACGTTTATAGGTAACCAAATGGCTTGAAAATAAAGTCCGTTATAAAGCATGCAAAGATACTATGCAAACCATCTATATGGAGCTATCTGTTTACTTTTATCATAATCAAGTTAGAGGTTATGTATTATGGTCCAAGGAGTTAATTAATTCCATTTAAATTATGGATGGTGGTGGAATAGAACTGTTCACAAGTGTAAGATGCTCCATTGGATCAATTGAAGGACCCAACATGTGCATTATTTTAAGAAGAGAAAAAATATTAAGGAGCTTGGTTGGTTTTTTATCACAAGGAGGGAAATTTTAGTGGTTCAATTCATGGAGTTTTGGTTGCAAAAAGTTAGGGTGCTCAACGAAGGACCGAAGCTAGATCACAAGGGGTGTAGATCTCAAGAACATCACTCAAGAAGTACAAGCCATGGGATCTCAAGGAGGAGCCATGCATGGACCAGCAGCAAAAGGAGGGATAGCTACACAACACTAAATAAGGAGGCGCCTAAGCTCATACATTAGGGATAGCCCCTATTAATTTCCTTACCCTAACTTAGATTTAAGGGAGGGTGGGGAGGGGAGAGAAGGGAAGGGAAACATGTGTTTATGTATTCTTTATGTGTTAATTATTTTAAAAAATAGACGAGGGTAGCATGGGAGAGAAGAATATCCATTTCTCTCCCATAATGGCTCCTATCCCATTTTTTAAAGCAAACTACATCACGGCAAAACCCATAGCTATTGCATGACACGGCTCCAACTACATGCCCTTAGCCACGTGTAAAGTTGCGTATATAGCCGTGCCTAAGATTTTTTTTATTTTAACTTTCCTTTATTACAACACCATTATGGATGCGGCTATGCCTGTAGGATGGAGCTTATTCCTTGACCTTAGTAAAACATCCTGCAGATCGCACATATTTTGCCCTTCATATATGTTCTCATTCTCAAATTGATGAGGCAATAAAAAAGAACTGAAAAGTGGTTTCTCTATGTAGTGCTTCATAGAAGAGGAAAATAGGTGAGAATATAGATGAGCATGCTTCCATATTGTTCCCAAGTGTATGTTGTGCAATAGTAGAGGTCTAGAAGATTGCATGAATGATGTAGGCCATATGGTTGCCACTCACACTAAGAGGACAATAGCTAAAAGTACAAATGATCATGCTTCCACATGTTCCCAAGTGTATGTTGTGCAATAGTAGAGGTCTAGCAGATTGCAGGAATGATGTATCAAAAAGGTGTCACGTGGTTGCCACTCAAGTGTCAGTGAACTTTGAAGTTGCATTAATGATATTGCCATCCAAGTGTGATTGAACTTTCAGGTTAATAATTATCCTTAACATTGAAATTCCAAGATGGATTTTTAGCATTAGTAATAATAGAAAGAAAGGGCCTAGGCATGTGGTTCAATCACAATGTAGATGCTTGCACCATGGTTTGCCCATATAATTAGGTGCCAAGGTTGAATACATAGGAGTACCCTCTAAAGGGGTATTCACAAGTTGAATAGAAAAAGGGTGTGATTTATTCATGAGAAATTTGCAGATAAGGGGTTTTACAAATAGGCCTTGAGCACATGTGATATATATAGTTTATACATATTGACCCCCCCAAGCCCACAACTTTTAACTTTGTTTCCATGTTCTTGTGTTTTCCTTTAGTGAAATATGTGGAAGCTTGGAAAAAGGTTTAGACCCCTTCCCTAGAGGTTTTCTCATTTTTCATCTCAGATATGAGCTCGGCTAATGTTTGTTGATCATTTGCTATATACTTTTATGATTTCAAGTTTCTACGTGATAACAATTCAATTTGACCCTACAAAGCATTATGATGTATGAATTCAAGGAGAAGAAATGATGCGATTTACTTATTATCCTCACGTGATCCGCTCATCTCGAGTATCATGCCCATGGTGGCTAACAAATGCATCATGAAAGCATTCTTCTAGCAAATTTATATCGTTGAAGGTTAGTTTGATGGAAGAGTCCTCAGATTTTAAGACCTCCATCACGCACACACTACAAGGATCGAGCTCAGTGATACACTTGGTAGTTTTGGATGTTCCATTATTAATGGGATGCGTAGAAACAGGGTGATGACTCCAATTTTTCAAATTAACCTTCATGATTATGTCATTGTTCCAAAGGTACACAGTTAATTCCCCAGTCATGGATCATACATAATTATCTCATAAATGGCCGACTCAAAATCACATTGTATGTTGTTGGCCTCTTGAAGTCCACAATTGGAAATATATGATCAAACTTCAAGCAAACAAGTTGTGAGCTTCTTAATTTGTACGGTTCTTATGGGTTGTGATATATGACCATTAGCTAAATTAATCTAAATAATTATCTCATTTAGCTATGGACAACCCCATCATTCCCATTCTGCAAAGTTTTTCCAACATCGGACATCGTATGATAATTATACTCCACCTAAACCCGCTATATTTTGCACTTTGGACACTATGAAAAAATAGCAGGTGGCAACACACCGTCCCACCCATCTAGCGTCTAAAGATAGTAAAACGTTGTGAGTAGCGGGGTAGGAGCCTCGTCGACCCGCTCGAAACGTTTCACCACCATCGGACATCGTATGTTAATAATGCCTCACCCAATCCCACTATTTTTTTTATAGGGGACCCCTTGGGCGCTATGCAAAAATAGTCAGTTGCGACACAATGTCCTACCCATCCATCTCACTTAGCTATGGATAGCCCCATCATTCCCATTGTGCTCTTGTAGTTGCACTGACACCAACACCACCATCAAGAACGGAAGTAAAACATACTCTTCCTAATTTTAGAGCTAGAGTAGTGTTAAGCTCCTCACCTTCAAAGTATTGCCAAGCTTGTTTGAAAGGTACATCCTTGAATAATAAATGGGTATTCAAATTGTCCTCTTCTCCCTCAAAATTTGAATCATATTTTTCTTCAAAAGTTAGAATATTCCGAGTCTAACCAGTTTTTGATATTGTGCAAAACATGATGATCTCGTCCTAGGAATTATGTTAGTGAAATAGTGATAGGGGAGGAAGGCATCCCTAAAAATTTGTTTTGATGTCTTCGTCTACAATCTACATACATTCTCATACTAGTAGATATTATATCCAAGATAATATTTAAAGATAAAGAATTGGTTTTGTGACATAACTTGGCGGTCATGATATCTCTAACTGTCACTCTCTCAAGTGTTGATTCATTTATAGGTTTCAAAGGAATAAGTTCCATTAATGGTTTGAGATTTTCTTCCATGATCCATGGATGGAGATTTAGCTCATCTTGAGACCATACACCCTTTTTTTCTAAGTCACCAGGAGGGACCTTTTCTAGCCGAGGAGTGAGTGTGAGAGACTAAAATAATTAGAGCAACAGGTTCAGGAGGTCCTTCAATATCATGTTGAACTTCTTGGTTTGAGGGATGATTATGTTTGTGGGCATGAGAGGGGCGTGGTGGGGGGGTGTGGGGGAGAAAGGGCAACACATAGGTGAGCAATGTGAATGGTACGAAATTGGAAAATTCCAATTTGTTTGATTAGTTTGGGAGTTTACAAGAGTTCATTTTAGTGCACTAGAACATTTAAGATTTATTGCAATTAACACACATACACATATCTAGGTAATGAAATGACCACACTAAGAAGAGAGAGAGCGAGAGTTCTTCTGATACTATTGTGTAAGAAAAAGAATAGAGGTCGAGGCATCAAGCCATGTAAACCTTGCATGATGTAGCACTTTCAGTGCTATATGGATTAAATCATAACAATTAAGACGGTGTGAACGTTTTTAATCCACTAGTCATGCTACTTGGCAGTCCGCAAGATTTGATAAAAGTTGAGATTTCTCAAGTTTAGTGTCGAATTCTATTCCACACTTTTTAGTCTCCTTTACATTTAGTGGAGAAGCTTTGTCCTAGCTTATGTCTAGGTCAACCCTTTGTAGTTTTCCTCCATTTTTTCCCCTTTAGCCACAACCTCGCCGCGGGGGGGGGGGGGGGGGGGGGGGGGGGGGTCACTCATAAATATGTAAGGGTAGTATGTGGGTACAACAGAACACGTTTTTCAAATCCCTTTTTGGCACATTTTTTACATACATAAGAGTACCCTCTAAAGGGGGTATTCACAGGTTGAATAGAAAAAGGGTGTGGTTTGTTCATGAGAAATTCATAGATAAGGGGTAAGGTCTTGAACGCACGTGATATATATAGTTTATAGATAGTGACCCCCCGAGGCCACAACTTCCAACTTTGTTTCCATGGTCTTGTGTTTCCAACATGTGGAAGCTTGGACCAAAGGTTCAGATCCCCCCTCCTTAGAGGTTTTCTCGTTTTCCATCTCAGATATGAGCTAGGCTAATGTTTCTTGATCATGTGCTATATACTTTTATAATTTCAATTTCTACGTGACAACAATTCAACTTGACCAAGCAAATCATTATGATGTATGACTTCAAGGAGAAGAATTGATGCGATTTACTTATTATCCTCATGTGATCCGTTCACCTGGAGTATCGTATCCATGGTGGCTAACAAACGCAACATCAAAGCATTCTTCTAGCAAATTTATATCATCAAAGGTTAGTTTGATGCAACAGGTTCAAGAGGTGCTTCCATCTTCTATTAAACTTACTTGTTAGAGGGACGATAATGTTTGTGGCCATAAGGGGGGCGTGATGGGGGGAGAGAAAGCATAGCACATGGATGGGCAATGTGGATGATACATGAAATTGAAAAATTCCAATTTGTTTGACTAGTTTGGGAGTTTACGGCAGTTCATTTTAGTGCACTAGAATAGTTAAGATTTATTGTTGCAATCAACACACACACATATCTAGGTAAGCAATGTCCACACTAAGAAGTGAGAGAGAGAGAGAGAGAGAGAGAGAGAGAGAAAGAGAGAGTCCTTCTATCACTGCTGTGTAAGAAAGAGACTAGCGACGACGATCGAGGGATGAAGCCATGTACTCCTTGCAATGTGTAGCGCTTGCGGTGCTATGAGGAATAAATGATAGCAATTGAGAAGGTGGGAACTTTTATAAATCACTAGTCGTGCTACTTGGTAGTCCGCAAGATTTGATAAAAGGTCTATAAATGAAACTTACATTTTGCCCCAAAAAAATGTCTTTATGTTGATTTAGTTGAGCATGTAAACATCACTATAATTCCAATGAGAGCTATGCACATGTTAGGAACGGCTAACAAACTAACTTAGTTAAGACTTCACTCAAAATGTTTTAGAATTCGAATGAAATTGTGTATGCTAAAGGGCGGAGGAGGAGTTGCAAAGTAATTAATGATGAGAAAAAAGGAACTGTGCGTGATGACGGTGGCTCTAAATCATTAACAATGAAGGCGCAATCATAGAGACAGATAAAGATAAAGAACGCGGTACTAAGGTAGATTAACAATGGCCAAAAAAAAAAAAAACTTCCATCTACAAGGCAAAATCAGATAGATAGATCATTGTTTGGTGATAAATTCGTGGCCACGGTTTCAAACGCGTCCTGGAGCCGGACCTGCAGGGAAGTGGCATTGTCCGTGGCCTGCAACAAGTGAGCATGATGGTAAGAAACCAATGAAATTATGAGAGAGAAATAATGCACGTCATATAAACAACAGGGCACTTACTGGGATCACGGGTGACGAGCTGTGCGATGCCGCCGAAGTCACACGCGAGGCCGAGGGAGCACAAGCGGTTTTGCCAGAAGAGGTTCAAGGCGTAGGAGACGTGGCCGTAGAGGGTGTTCGGGGAGTAGCAAGAGCCGGCGGGATTTGAGATGGCGTAGCAAGCATTGTGATCGTGCAGCAGGGGGGCGCCCGGGCGCCCTTGGGGTGGATAGAAGGCCTGATCCTCGTTTTCAGGAGGGGGCAGCTGCCAGCACAAAACCTGCAGCAGGTGCTGCAGTACTTTCTGCGGTGCGCCGGGACGTGGCACGCACCACACCGCACCATGCCCATCGATATTGTCGGCTGCGCCCACTAGCTGCTGCTCATGCGCGGGGTCGCCATCTTCTGAGCCACCGCCCACAATTCAGAATTAGATCGCATAGTTAGCTACGAGAGGTGCGAGCTAGCGTTAATATATAAGTTACCAGACTTGCACGTACGTACCCGGCAGCGCTGGAGGAAAGGGGAGCTTCGTGCAGTAGCAGCGCCCGTTTCCGATGTGGAAGGGTAAACAGGCACAGTGCTGTTTTCCCCCGGTGCATTTGTCGCAGTTTGGCCACCAGTTGAGGTGCAGTCCATCCTGGAAGGGTTCCTCTTCTTCTGCGCCGCCGCCTGCGCAGCGCCCACCACTAGCAGCACCACGTACACTAGAACGCACACGCCGTAAACGCTGCTGCTTCTTCTTGCACCCATTCTCGCTAGATTGAAGTTGGCCTTCAACTCGATGGCTTTTATAGTTTGTCATTGGCATAGCTGCCGACCCTTATACCACCCGACCCTTATACCGACCAACATTTAGTCTTCAATCATTTGCTCACATGCTCGATTGCATATGCATCAAGCCCTCACACCTTGGGTCTCGCCAAGCCCATCCCTCACACCTTTGATGTGCTATGGAGACTGGTACCATCGTCCATGCTTGATTTTTTGCACGCTAAGACCAAGTCCTCTCCTTTTTGATCTATTGATTGGTCTTTTCTGTGGTGCATAGATGCTATAAAAGGTCTTCCCCCCACATAAATAAATAACAAAAAAATAAAAACAAGTTGCCAATGGCAAAGAGTCCTTGTAGTGGTTCAATACTTTGTTCACTCCATCTTGGACTAAGACAGGTTTTGCGCGCACACACTAAACATACGTCGATGCATAGTAATATAAACATAATATAAATATAGAGACACAAGTAGATTTTCTTAAAGTGGTCCACGACATGTTATGTATGTGTAATTATTAAGTGTGCCTCAACAAGTGCACTATATTTGGCATACATGTTCACTAATGCAATGGCAAATTGAGCATGAATCAATATACCCCAGTGAGGTGCTTCGAGTCCAAAATAATACATAAATTATTGTTTGCTTTTGTTGCACTACCGTAGATTGATAAATCGAAACGGTCACTACATTTGGGGAGGCCCCGATGTTGTGTTAAATTGAAGTGGTTCCCACTCTAGCAATAATAGCTTACAACTAGTGAAGTTAATAGTATCTAACCCATATATGGTGCATCCTAGACATTTGTTGCAAGCGCAAGATACATCATCCATCACATTAGAAATGGCCTCTTCTTTGGTTGAAAATAGTAGATTTTGAACTTGAAGTGATTTCATGTTGACATCAATCAAATCACTTCCTTCAACAGAAACTTAAACCTTGTTAAGTGCAACGACTACTCTCTCTTGTGTACACACGCACACACACACACACACACTTGAGTTTAATGTGGTAGAGAGAGAGAGGGAGTGAGCCTAAGAGAGAGAGAGAGAGATAGAGAGAGATAATATCAAGAGGGAGATGGAAGAGAAGAGTGAGGGTAAGAGAGATATAGAAATAGTGAGTGAGGGTGGAGAGAGAGAGAGAGATTTTTTAGAAGAAGACACTTAAGCTGATACATTAGGGATAACCCCTATTAATTTCCTAACCCAAACTTAGATTTAAGGGAGGATGGGGAGGTGAGAGGAGGGAAGGGAAGGGAAACACATGAATGATATGATGGGTGGTGGAATTGCAAGGCCTTCTCACTATTAGGTAGCCCTTGCTAGCCCTACGAGAGCTACATACTCATAGAACCTTTGCTATGCCACCCACACCTTGAATGGTTTTCCCTATGCATAATAAAAAGCTCAAGAAAACCCTGCTCTAGGATGCAATGTTTTAAATTTTGATAATTAATTTAAAAACTCACATTCATTTTCAAAGGAACTAGCATTATTTACCTTCAAATTCAAAACTCACATTTGTTTTCAAAGGTTAGCATTTATTTACCTTTAAATTCATAACATTGTAATTTATTTCAAAGGTCTTAAAGAGCCCTTCAATAATCATCCCTCTCTCTCACTCTCACTCTCACTCTCTCACACTCTTCGTCACTCTCTCTCCATCTCCCTGTGTCTCACTCACACACTCTTACGACATAAAAAAAATTATTCTTCTTCTCACTCGGTCTCTCTCTCTCTCTCTCTATTTATATCTATCTATCTATCTATCTATATGTATATTTATCTCTCTCTCTCTCTCTCTCTCTCTCTCTCTCTCTTTGACACACACACACGCATTCATGAGGGGGAAAATGGTTGGCTAAATAAGTTGAGAGTAAGTCTTGTGTTTGACTATTACTCCCCTCAAGTAGATTTATTCGGTCCCTTGGGATTGTTCTGATGAACATTAAAATCATTCTTCTTCTTCTTCGTTAGCCAAGGAGCTTGACTTGACCATTTGTGTGCACAAAGTGAAATAAAATCTCTCTCTCTCTCTCTCTCTCTCTCTAAAGCTCTCCACCACTGTATGCAGGCAGATAAAAGTGGAGCATAAGCCTTGCAAGATAGAGGTGTGCACCTTTCAATATGTGGATAGCCCTTATGTATTTTCTTTTTTTATATGTTGCAAGCACAAGGCACAACATCCATCATATTAGAAATGGCCTCTTCTTTGATTGAAAAATAGTAGATTTTGAATTTGAAGTGATTTCTTGTTGACATCAATAAAATCACCACCTTCAACATAAACTTAAACTTTGTTAGGTGCAAGGACTTCTCTCTCGTTTACACATGCACACACACACATGCTTGATTTTAATGTGGTAGAGAGAGAGGTAGCTAGGGTGGGTGTGTGTGCGTGTGTGTGTGTGTGTGTGTGTGTGAGAGAGAGAGAGAGAGAGAGAGAGAGAGAGAGAGAGAGAGAGAGAGAGGAAGAGGAAGAGGGAGAGGGAGATGGAAGATAAGAGTGAGGGGGGTAAGAGAGATATAAAAATAGTGAGTGAGGGCAGAGAGAGAGAGAGAGAGAGAGAGAGAGAGAGAGAGAGAGAGAGAGGTTTTTTAGAAGAAGGCACTTAAGCTAGACATTTGTTGCAAGAGCAAGGTACAACAAATTTTTAATTTAAAGTAATTTCTTGTTGACACCAATCAAATCACCACCTTCAACAGAAAGTTATAATTTGTTAGGTGCAAGGACTGCTCTCTCTTGTTTACACACGCACATACACAAACACACATTTGAGTTTAATGTGGTAGAGAGAGAGGGAGTGAGCGTGAGAGGAGAGAGAGATAATAGGAAGAGGGAGATGGAAGAGAAGAGTGAGGGTAAGAGAGATATAGAAATAGACTGAGGGTTGAGAGAGAGAGAGAGAGAGATAGAGAGAGAGAGTGAAGGGCTAGCAAAAAGCGCTACTAATAGTGACCAGGCCTTGCAATTCCATCACCCATCATATCATTCATATGTTTCCCTTCCCTTCCCTCCTCTCACCACCCCACCCTCCCTTAAATCTATTTTGGGGTTAGGAAATTGATAGGGGCTATGCCTAATGTATCAGCTTAAGTGCCTTCTTCTAAAAAACCTCTCTCTCTCTCTCTCTCTCTCTCTCTCTCTCTCTCTCTCTCTTATATCTATCTATCTATCTATCTCTCAGACACACACACACACACACACACACACACATTCATGAGTGGGGAAAAATGGTTGGCTGATTAAGATGAGAGTAAGTCTTGTGTTTGACTATTACTCCCATCACGTAGATTGATTCGGTCCATTGGGATTGTTCCTATGATGTAAAAAACATTCTTCTTCTTCTTCTTCACTAGCCAAGGAGCTTGACTTGACCATTTGTGTGCACAAAGTGGAAGGAAATAAAATCTCTCTCTCTCTAAACCTCTCCACCACTGCATGCATGTAGAAGTGGAGCATAAGCCTTGCAAGATAGAGGTGTGTAACTTTCAACATGTGTATAGTCCTTCTATATTTGGTTTTCTTATTTGGTGCAATTCTTTTTGTTGTGCAAGCGAAGAAACAACATCCATCATAATAGAAATGGAATTTTCTTTGGTGGCTGAAAATAGTAGATTTTGAATTTGAAGTGGTTTTTGCTTGACATCAAAATAAATCACCACTTTCAACAGAAACTTAAACTTTGTTAGGTGTAAGGACTACTCTCTCTTGTTACACACACACACGTGCACACACACACACACACACACACACATGCTTTAGTTTGATGTGGTAGAGAGAGAGGGAGTTAGCCTGAGAGAGAGAGAGAGAGAGAGAGAGAGAGAGAGAGAGAGAGAGAGAGAGAGAGAGAGAGAGAGGGAGAGGGAGATGGAAGAGAAAAGTGAGGGTAAGAGAGATATAGAAATAGAGAGAGAGAGAGAGAGAGAGAGAGAGAGAGAGAGAGAGAGAGAGAGAGAGAGAGAGAGAGGTTTTTTAGAAGAAGGCACTTAAGCTGATACATTAGGGATAGCCCCTATTATTTTCCCAACCCCAACTTAGATTTAAGGGAGGGTGGGGAGGTGAGAGGAGGGAATGATATGATGGGTAGTGCAATTGTAAGGCCTTGTCATTCTTAGTAGGTAGCCCTTGCTAGTCCTATGAGAGCTACATACTCATAGTACCTTTGCTATGCCACCCACACCTTGAACGGTTTTCCATATCCATAATAAAAAGGTTAAGAAAACCCTACCCTAGGATGCAATGTTCTAAATTTTGATAACAAATTCAAAACTCACATTCGTTTTCAAAGGAACTATCATTATTTACCTTTAAATTCTAAACTCACATTTTTTTTTCAAAGGTTAGCATTATTTACTTTTAAATTCATAACATTGGAATTTATTTCAAAGGTCTTAAAGAGCCCTTCAATAATCATCCCTCTCTCTCACTCTCACTCTCTCTCCTTCTTCGTTACTCTCTCTCCTCTTTTGAAGTGTTTTGGTACTGAAGTTGAGATTTTATTTGGTCTTATATGGTAGTGCTAAATATGTCTTGGATGCTATCTAGGTATTATCTTTGGTATTTTTTGTTTTCTTTGATTCGTTTAGTACTTTTTGCACTATTTTGGTACTAGTTTGGAATTTCACTGTGACAAGTTTTTGGGTCTTTTGGGTATTTTTGGGAGTCTTGAGTGTTTTTGGTACTTAATTGTACCAAATTATTGCTGTTTACAACTGTTTTGGCATAATTTACATGTTTTGGTACTGTTTAGTTACCTTTTGGTACTTTTTTGATACTGATTTGTTAACCTTTTGGTACTGTTTTGGTTTGTCATTGGTTTGTCTTGGTACTGTTTTGTTACCTATTTTGGTACTATTTTGCTACTTTTTGGTTTTGTTTTGGTACTGTTTTGTTTCCTATTTGGTGCTATTTTGCTACTGTTTGCTACTATTTTGGTACTGATTTGCTACCTTTTTAGCACTGTCTGTAACCTATTTGGTACTATTTTAGTACTATTTGGTACTATTCTGCTATTATTTGATATTATTTTGGTACTGCTTTGCTACATTTTTTTTTGGTACTTCATGTACCAATTTTGTGTTGTTTAAAACTATTTTGGTACAATCCAACCTTTTTTAGTACTGTTCTGGTAGTTTTTGGTACTCTGAGGATAGTTTAAAGTGGTGATGGAGGCCAGGGATAGCCTCCATGGGGAACCGTATGGCTCTAACAATATGCGAGTAGATCATCACCGGTGGTGTCTGATCTAATACGGTATACGTATCAACTTTGCTCTCAACCTGGGCATAGTACAAGCCCTCAACTAGCAATCCACCTCTTACGATCTTGTTATGCCAAAGGTCCTTCAGTACTCTTGGTGCTACATAAACGGTTTTTGTGCACTTAAGAAGGTAGAAGTCCTCCTTCTCCTCGGCTGCGTTCACTGCAAAGTTATCCCCAATGGACAATAATTGGCTTAACACCTCAGGGTCTCCTTCATACATAGGCATGCTTAAATCCTCACTCACATGGGAGGAAAACAAATCATTGTAGTTCTCCTCATCATCGTCGTCCTCATCACTATTTGTAGGTTGTACTGACTCTGTCAATGGCTCGATGGAGACATATTTCCATTCTTCAATGTGCTGTTTATTATTGCATCTCCTCCACTGCCCATTCACACATGGATCACAGAAGCATGACAGCGTACGAAAACGCACATCACATGGATTGTGCGTTGAGTAGCCGTCAACACAATGGAATGAGCGAGAGCCTGCAATTGGTTTACAGTCCCACAACGGAAAACGTAGCACATCATTCGGTGAAACCAACCAGAACACCCTCCTTGTGCTGGCACTTCCACCTTCCGTTGTCGGCTGAAACCTCGTGTTCAAAAAATTGACCACATCAGCCACACACTTCATGGGCCAGCCATCGGGTTTTAGCTCTTGATAATAGCACCTGCACCATCATGCTCTCCTTTTCCATGCCCTGAAGCAAAGAAGTTATGCATCATAAGCAATCCTGTCAACTGATAATACCTGGCTACGAAATAGTGTGGTCTTCGTGCCTTGAACTGTGAAGCGGCACCATCTGACCATACCCAATGATAACGCAAACAGTGTCCTTGCTGTTTCATCCAGTTGTCATGCAGCATAAAACAATGCTGAACAAAGAGCGTGTCGTGGAGCTTATCATCTGATATGTAAAAATGCACAGTCTTCTCAATAGCTCCTACTAAATTTCTGATATAAGAGATGTGTACCAGTATTGTTACCTGTGTTGACCACCAATGCATGGACTGGATCTCATTTTGCATTTTAAAGCTGTAATTCTCTGCAAAATCAACAACAGATACCACAACATCTCTAGGAAACTTAAGCAAGCAGTCTTTGAATTGTTGGGCCTACCACCTAAACATAAAGTTGTGCTTAACAAAGCTTTTCAGATGATCTGAAAAGAGATGAATGAAAGTTGCACTTTTCATCCTTTCCACGACCAAGTCCTTTCGCTTCTTCTCTTTTCCATCACCATTAAACTGTCCAGTGCCCACATCCTGGAATATCTTAACAGTCACCTCCTTGCTATCTGCTGCAATCTCAGCTAGGCAGAATGACAACTTTCGTACACCGCATTTGGGGCACTCTCCAAGCAAGCATCTCTTTGCATGATATTCACCCTCCTTAGGGGAGGGCACAATATAAAATCCAGCAAGTTACTTATGTGTTGAAAAACAGCCTAGTTTGCAGAACATTGGCCTGCCTCACTACGTGTACCACAAATGAAGCATGTACATGGATGTTCTTTGCCGTGATGCCCAAACTTGTTTTGGCGCATTTGATTGAAAGCATCCTTGAAGTATACCATCTGGATATGGTAAATACAGCAGCAAGTATAGCGCTCTTTCAATCTTCAGACAAAAAAAGGCTTGAGTGTCTCAAAGGACCTAAGTGACAACTTCACCGCAGGATACATGCTCTTGAATCTTTTGTAGAGCTCCACCTTTACACAAAAAATGAACCACGTTAGAGCTCAGAATACTATCAAACAAGAGTAAAGCACCAAAGCTTTTTACAGTACAAAATTTGGTACTGTAAACAACCAACTCATTCTAAAGTACCAAATTTGGAACTGTAGTGCTAGATAACAAACTATAGTGCCAAATTTGATGCAGAAAAGCACCATATTAGGCTGTATTTATTACCAGGCGGACCATAGTACCCAATTGGATACTTTTCTACATTAAGCATGGTACCAAATTGAATCATAGTAACAAATTGGGTGCTTTTGTGAATACAAAAAAGCACCAAATTTGGTTCTATGTACCAAGCTGGAACCATAGTACCCAATTTGGTACTGTTTTACATACTGCATATTACCAAAACGGATCCATAGTGGCAAATTGGGTACTTTTTTGGATACAGAAAAGCTTTAAAACTGGTACAATGCATCCAGTTTGGTACTTTTCTGTATTCACTAAAAGCACCCAATCTGTTTCCAAAACACAATTTGGTATAATACTACCAAGTGTGAGTGGTGCCCAAAAACACCAAATTGGATTTGTGGAACCCCTTAGGTACTATGCAAGCACACTTAAAGCACCCTGCATAGTACCAAAATTGATCCATAGTACCAAATTGGCTATTTCTCTGTATACTTCACAGTATCATAATTGGAAGCTTAGTACAAAATTGGATACTTTTTTGGATACAAAGAGCGCCATAATTGGTACTATGCATCTCGTTTGGTACTTTTCAGTATCCTCTAAAAGCACCAAATCTGTTTCCAAAACCCATTTTGGTATTATACTACCAAGTGTAAGTGGTGCCCAAAAAAACCAAATTGGAGCTGTGGAACACCTTAGGTACTAACCAGGCACACTTAAAGCACCCTGCATAGTACCGAACTTGATCCATAGTACCAAATTGGCTATTTCTCTATATACTTTATAGTACCATAATTGGATGCTTAGTACAAAATTGGATACTTTTTTGGATATAAAACGCTCCAAAATTGGTACTATGCATCCATTTGGTACTTTGCAAGATACATTGAAAGCACCAAATCTGTCTCCAAAACCTAATTTGGTTTTTCACTACCAAGTGTGAGTGCTTCTCAAAAGTGCCAAATTGAGACTGTGCTTCCTTACTCTTGGACATTGCAACCAAAAGTTGTACCGTGAATCCTGTTGGGTACAATGCAAAATTCAGAGAAGTGCCAAATTTAATCCTATGGAGGTGGAATTGGTACCTACAATGATACTATTATGGAGCTGGGAGTTCAAACAATGGTAAGTACTTGGATATGGGAATTGGAACCTACAATGATTGCAGTACCAAATTGGTACTTATGGCCTAGAGTGATTGCTGGTAAAAAACTACCAGTTTGGTACTGAACAGCCAAGCTTTCAGTGCTGCCCAAAGACTACAAATTTTGAACTATTCGAACAGAAATCAAGGCCACCATGGATTGCATTGTAGCAAAAATATATTACCTGAGAGTCATCTAGAAGATGAATTGGATGTTTGATGATACATTTTGCCTCAATCCTCTGCTTACAAATATCCTTTTTGTTTGGTGAAACTCTCGTCTCAGATTTCCAAAAAGCGGTCACCAAATCTCTAGTTTCACTTGTGATACTTGTATACAAAGGCAATTGTCTGTGACAAGCACTAAGTGGCAACACTTCATTCTCATCTTTCGTTTCCAGTCGACTGCTTGCTGCCGCTATATTCCGTCGATGAACACCCAAGACAGCAGCAATTTTGGACTGGTTCACTGACATTGTTCTCTGATCACCATTGTTTAGTATCATCATCAAAGAGGCTCTCTTTACAAATAGCTCACTTGCAGAGTGAGGTACTTTCAATTGAGTCAATGTGTTGCGAACATTGGAAAGAAGACTCGATTGCACATCCGAACTCCTCAACTTGGAAAACGGCTGATGATGCATGAGCTGCTCTAGAATTTCCTGTTGTTCTTCTGTTGTTAGTCCTTGGGTCTGTCGACGCGAACGTCTAGCCGTGGCTTTGCATATATTGTTCCTTGACCTGGTTCTTGAAAGGCTACCTTCCCTAGCAGGGTTGTGCTCCTTGCATCGTTGCTCACGCTTCTTTTGCGTCCAATAGCCCCGAAGAAATTCTTGGTTGCCGACAGGTTCGTGAGCAGCTTGGGTTTCATTGATAGTATCCTCTGTAAATGCAGGTATCCCTGACTCAAGGTTAGTGAAGGGATCACACTCAACCTCCAACATCGTCTCTGTAAATATGGTGACGGCCTGAGCTGCCATGTTTATACAAAGAGAGAGAGGGCTATGGTGTTCCGCACAGGGGATAGAGGATGTGCACGAGAGAGGTCTGAGAGAGAGAGAGAGGGAGAGAGAGAAATGTGCTTCCTTGCATTCCACCCGCGTCTGCACCCACGTCTCCACCCATGTCTATCTGTTATGGGACATTTCAAAAAAAAGACTAAAGTATAACACCTCAGGGAATTTTCACAGCTTAATATTTCTCCTTTATTTTCTTTTTGCCCTCTTTTTCTTTACTCTTGTTCTACCAAGCCTAGGTGGTGTCAAGGACAACCAATTTTGTACCACCATCCCTTGCTTTCACCCTATTCTATTTTCATGGCTATTCACTTCAAATCCTCTTGTGTACATCAATAAAGGTGGTAGGAGCTTAAGCCTCTCTGATGAGATAAGCCTCTATATCCTCATCTCCTCATCCCAAAGCATTGAGTTGAACTCTAAAATGTGACAGCAGTAGGCTTGACACTAACATTCAAAGAAGTAACAAAACTATCATACCTTAGTGTCAATACCCTTAGACAACAAATGGGAGCGAGATCTGTGAAGAGCATACTCATGCTGATTACCACCGTATGGTCACAAGGAATTTTGGTGAGAAACGTCTCTACTATTTGACCTTCATCAAGCTTCTTTTGTTGAAGCTCAATTTCTCATGAGATAAAAGGATAGGCTTGACCTTGAACTTCAAAAGAGGATACCTAATGACGTTTTGATCACTAACAAATGGTGGTGGGCAAGGTCAAGTAGAAAAGTGGGGAGGATGGTGGGAATTTGGAAGCATTTTAGATCTTTTAACATGGGTATGAGACAACAAGCTTTTTTGTGGAGCCTCAACTAGGAAGGCTTTTGCAAAATATTTGATGATTGATATAGGTTTTACAAAGTCTTTGACTGATGATATAGCATCGGAGTTTAATGTAGGCTTTGCATTCTTGACCAGATAGTTAAGTGGTTTAATAATCTTCCAAAAAATTTTATTTAGAAGGTTTGCTTCATCCATTGTTGGGGACAATCACAAGAGTTTGGCAAAGGCTTGATTGTATTCCTTAATGGTCTTACCTTCTTGGGCTAGCTCCATGGACTCATTCATTTTTTTTCTCATGAATATATCAGACATATTAAATGAACATTATTCACGTATAAACACATATACAAATAATGTATAATGCAACTTAGATCATCAAAGATCTTACTTCACTATATTGTGGACCCTTGGCAGTGTGTGACATCTCTCTATCTAGAGTCTATACCTAAATTGCAAAGATCCTTGATGCCAAAGCACACTATGGGAAGATATCATCAATTTGTATCATTTAGTAATATTCTACATCTCTTTTACATTCAATTCTTTGTCTTAAAAAAATATTACATCGTCTATGTAAGCATTGGACTTCTAATTTTCTTTCGTAAACATCATATATAAAGAGTGTTGGGTCACAAGTGCAAAATTGGTTTTATTTGAAATGTTTTAAATTGTTTTGAATCTAATATTTTAGCCTAGTAGAATATAGTCAAGAATGCTACGTTTATAGGTGACCAAATGGCTTGAAAATAAAGTCCGTTATAAAGCATGCAAAGATACTATGCAAACCATCTATATGGAGCTATCTGTTTACTTTTATCATAATCAAGTTAGAGGTTATGTATTATGGTCTAAGGAGTTAATTAATTCCATTTAAATTATGGATGGTGGTGGAATACAACTGTTCACAAGTGTAAGATGCTCCATTAGATCAATTGAAGGACCCAACATGTTGTGCATTATTTTAAGAAGAGAAAAAATATTAAGGAGGTTGGTTGGTTTTTTATCACAAGAAGGAGGGAAATTTTAGTGGTTAAATTCATGGAGTTTTGGTTGCAAAAAGTTAGGGTGCTCAACGAAGGACCGAAGCTAGATCACAAGGGATGTAGATCTCAAGAACATCACTCAAGGAGTACAAGCCATGGGATCTCAAGGAGGAGCCATGCATGGACCAGCAGCAAAAGGAGGGATAGCAACACAACACCAAATAAGGAGGCGCCTAAGCTCATACATTAGGGATAGCCCCTATTAATTTCCTTACCCTAACTTAGATTTAAGGGAGGGTGGGGAGGGGAGAGAAGGGAAGGGAAACATGTGTTTATGTATTCTTTATGTGTTAATTATTTTAAAAAATAGACGAGGGTAGCATGGGAGAGAAGAATATCCATTTCTTTCCCATAATGGCCCCTATCCCATTTTTTAAAGCAAACTACATCACGGCTAAACCCATAGCTATTGCATGACACGGCTCCAACTACATGCCCTTAGCCACGTGTAAAGTTGCGTATATAGCCGTGCCTAAGATTTTTTTTATTTTAACTTTCCTTTATTACAACACCATTATGGATGCGACTATGCCTATAGGATGGAGCTTATTCCTTCACCTTAGTCAAACATCTTGCATATCGCACATATTTTGCCCTTCATATATGTTCTCATTCTCAAATTGATGAGGCAATCAAAAAGAACTGAAAAGTGGTTTCTCTATGTAGTGCTTCATAGAAGAGGAAAATAGCTGAGAATATAGATGAGCATGCTTCCATATTGTTCCCAAGTGTATGTTGTGCAATAGTAGAGGTCTAGAAGATTGCATGAATGATGAAGGTCATGTGGTTGCCACTCACACTAAGAGGACAATAGCTAAAAGTACAAATGATCATGCTTCCATATGTTCCCAAGTGTATGTTGTGCAATAGTAGAGGTCTAACAGATTGCAGGAATGATGTATCAAAAAGGTGTCACGTGGTTGCCACTCAAGTGTGAGTGAACTTTGAAGTTGCATTAATGATATTGCCATCCAAGTGTGAGTGAACTTTCAGGTTAATAATTATCCTTAACATTGAAATTCCAAGATGGATTTTTAGCATGAGTAATAATAGAAAGAAAGGGCCTAGGCATGTGGTTCAATCACAATGTAGATGCTTGCTCAGGAACATTAATCTAAAGAAGATGATGTGTCACCTATTGATCATGGCAATGCTTTATTTGATAATAATAGTGATATTGATATGGAACTCAAAGTTTTCATTGACCTTCCATTAGATATAGAGATTGATATAGCAACATAAATGAATCTATTACAAGATGGGATAGATTCATGATCTTGACATTGTTTATATAATCATTTCCCTTTAAAAGTTTTGAACTATCTTTCTTTTTGTTTTTTAAACATGGATTTGAGGGTCTTGAAGGATGTTTTTTTAAAAACTATCATCATTTTCTCTATGTATGTGACATATAACCTACTATCAATCTTTAATAACTCGTTGAAAATTTCCATAACAGTGTAGCAACAAAATTACAGTGCAGTAACTAAATGTTGCTACCCATTAGTGAAACTCCGCTTCACTCCCCGGTAGCCCAATTTTTCTATGTTGAGCAACAGAAATAATAGCGTAGTGATTGGAATTTGGATTAGAAGAAAGGACATTATAAAGTCAATACCAAATAAAAAATTCCTTAGGGATTAAAAAATCTATAGGATAAGCTTAACCACAAAAAGTAAAATGAAGGTGAAGCGCTAGAGGCATTCATATCCAAAATCAAATTTTTGTATTAATAGGACTTATTTGAGTTTTGCTCATTGCTATCTATGGGTATTACCACCTAAATATGATAGTTTCATTACATGTTCAAATATTGATGTCACGCTCGGCTCCTCTTACTTTGGGATGAGGAGATGTGAATGAAGAGGAGTTTAGGTCATTGCTTTGGGAGATGATGATATGTGAATGAAGAGTCCGCTAACACAAAGAACAAGGGTAACTACTCTTACTCTTCTAAAGAGAATAAAAATGTTAAGTGATTTTATTATAAGAAAGGATACATACCTAACAAATGCAAGAAAACCTCAAGATCTACACTTTAAAGATCGAATAACTAGCCATGTTGGCATTAAAGAAGTGAGCAGCAAGACAACCAATGTATCTTGGATCATCAACATTGAGGCAACAACGCATATGACCAGTTCTAAAGGATTGGTATTCCTCTCTAAAGCATGTGGGAGATGATATCATGGTGGCAAGGGGAAACACTGGAAAGTGCTTGTAAAATTTTTAGGTAGCATCTCTCTTTTATCTAAGGAAATTCATGCAAAAGTCTTTCCAATGTTATTTAGGTTTTTTCTATCTCACGCATAACCAACCATGACTTGTGGGTTCACTTTGATGATAGAATATAACCTTTCATAGATGGTAAATTAACAAGTGTGTCATGCTTACACTCAAAGACAAAAACCTACAATGCTAGAGATACAATGACACAATGATATATCACTTCAACATGCAAACTTTAAGAAGTGAAAAATACCTCTAATATTTCCTCTTCAAGGAGAATTTATTTATGTCTGATCAAACTTTTAATTTGAAAAAAGAATAGTTTTCTAAAATGCAATGGACCCACTTTTGAAAGCACTTGACATGTTGAGTAGAGAGAGGTGCCGAAAAGCTTCTGAAGATTGCATGGAGATCTACAATTCATGAAAATAAAACTTAAGAATTCTTTTGATTGGACACCATTTTTGTGTGTGCTAACCTTAATTATTAAAGCCCCAAAAGTTGAGAGCTCACCAAGGGAGTAGAAAAATGCATGGCACACCATTTTTGATTGGACACCTCTTTTGTGTGTGCTAATGCTAATTACTGAAGCCCCCAAAGTTGAGAGCTCACCAAGGGAGTAGAAAAATACATGGCACTTTTGAAGGCATTTGGCATTCATTTAATAATTATGCAAATGATAATTAGTGGGCATCCATTTGTGAGGATGACTAACATTTGTTTTATCATGTGTCACAAAAATATTGTCTGCACTAGTTAAGTCATTATAGCGCCGGCTAGTTCTAGTTAAGAATGGAAATGATGAGAAAGATGAGCAAATGTACTAGTTAGATTCTATTTGTGAGGATGATTATTATCATGTCTGTGTGTGTCACAAAAATATTATTATGGACTATTTGGAAAATACATTATAAGGACTAGTTAGATCATTACATCTCCTACCAAATATATTATCAGGACTAGTTAGGTAATCTTAATTCAAATATTTCTCACTATGTTTTAAAGCTGAGTGCATAAAACGTTCAAGTAAACTTTCCCAATCTTAACTACGTTAGCTAAGGAAGAGCAACACATTTTGTGAAGAGAAAGATTGAACAAAAACTAGGGTGAGGAAGATAGAGCAGTATTGGGTGAGATCTGTTTTAAAGGCTACCATGAAGAGAGACTCCTACTCGTTTCTTATCCTCATAAATTGGGGGCACAACACATTCAAAATGCCACACCATGTTCTAGTATTTCTCAATGTGCCTAAAGTTCTTGCGTATATAGTGTGGGCATAGATGTGATGCTTTGACTTTAGCCTTGCTAATGAACTTATCATGAAATTTGAAAGCGCTTGACATGTTGAGTAGAGAGAGGTACCGAAAAGCTTCTGAAGATTGCATGGAAATCTACAATTCATCAAAATAAAACTTAAGAATTCTTTTGATTGGACACCATTTTTGTGTGTGCTAACCCTAATTATTAAAGCCCCTAAAGTTGAGAGCTCACAAAGGGAGTAGAAAAATGCATGGCACACCATTTTTGATTGGACATTATTTTTGTGTGGGCTAACGCTAGTTACTAAAGCCCCCAAAGTTGAGAGCTCACCAAGGGAGTAGAAAAATACATGGCACTTTTGAAGGCATTTGGCATTCATTTAGTTATTATGCAAATGATAATTAGTGGGCATCCATTTGTGAGGATGACTGACATTTGCTTTATCGTGTGTGTCACAAAAATATTGTCTGGACGAGTTAAGTCATTATAGCTCCGGCTAGTTCTTTCGAACAGTTCAGCTCTTGGTGGCGAAGGGAGCCTGAAGCTGGGCGACGGTGTCGGTAGAGACCTTGAAGTCCGTGGTTAGCTCCCGCCCGCCATCTGGGGCCATAGGAGAACAACTATGCTAACTATGCTTTGAGACCTATGTTATCGCGTGGCCATATATAGCACTTAGTTTATAGCATTCTACATGTACAATGTCAAGCAATAGATTCCACCACACTCAACGCATTCATTTTCAGACGAAAAGTCATGTTCACTAGATTACAACCTTGACACCTAAATATAAACCTATGTCCAAACATCTACCTTGATTCAACATTTTCACGAAACTCATGTTTAAGAGATTTCAACCTTGGCACCTAATTATATGGGCAAACCATAGTGCAAGCATCTACATTGTGATTGAACAGCATGCCTAGGTCCTTTGTTTCGATTATTACTCATGCTAAAAAGCCATCTTGGAATTTAAATGTTAAGGATAATTATCAACTTGCAAGTTCACTCACACTTGGATGGCAATATCATTAATGCAACTTCAAAGTTCACTCACACTTAGTGGCAACCACGTGACACCTTTTTGATACATCATTGTTGCAATCTTCTAGACCTCTACTATTGCGCAACATACACCTGGGAACATATGCAAGCATGCTCATTTGTATTTTTAGCTATTGTCCTCTTAATGTGAGTGGCAACCACATGACCTACATCATTCATGCGATCTTCTAGACCTCTACTATTGCACAACATACACTTGGGAACAAGATGGAAGCATGGTGATCTATATTCTCAGCTATTGTCCTCTTCTATGAAGCGCTACATAGAGAAACCAATTTTCAATTCTTTATGATTGCCTCATCAATTTGAGAATGAGAACATATATGAAGGGCAAAATATGTGCGATATGGAGGATGTTTGACTAAGGTCAAGGAATAAGCTCCACTCTACAAGACGAAAAAGGCATAGCCACGTCCATAATGGTGCTATAATAAAGAAAAGTTAAAATAAAAAAAAAATCTTAGGCACGGCTATATACACGACTTTACACGTGGCTAGGAGCATGCGGTTGGATAGCCGTGATGTAGTCTGCATTAAAAAATGAGATAGGGCCCTAATGGAAAAGAAACAGATATTCTTCTCTCCCATTCTACCCTCATCTCTTTCTTAAAACAATTCACACATGAACAATACAGTAACAACATATTAAAAATAATAAAATACATATATAAATAAGTGTTATTCAAGAACACAAACATATATTGAGAGTCCACAATCACTTATACATAAGATGAAAAAAATACCTTTATATTGTGAATAAATGAAGCGTATACAAGGTGTTTCAGAACAGTGTAATAAAAAGAAGAAGCAGAAGATCTACTAGCATATACAAGGTGTTTCAAGATAGTGTAATAAAAACAAGACAAAAGATCTACTATAGGGGGTTTATGTTCTCCTTTGGAAGTGGTGTTTTTACATGGAGCAACAAGAAGAATTGAACCATTGCCTTAAACATCATATTGGGGAATATGGGATTCCCCACAAGTTTGGGACACGTGGTCAAAAGTTTGGATTAACTTGAACACCACTAATTCAAAATGAGCGCTTTATAGCTCTTTAGATTCCATTTTCCAAGCGCTTTCCAACGATAGGTCATATGATAGGGTTTTGAGAAACTTACAAACATGTTATCCATGTCCCCTTTTTTAAGTATTCAAAAATGGGAATTGGGAAATTCCCAAATTCACTAATATGGTGTTCTTATCGAACGACGAGCATAGAGACAGAGTACTAGGGTGTTGTGATGGTAGTATGTGAGCTAGCTTTGTTATGTAAGCTACTTGGAGATTTGGGGCTACAAGTGGACAAGTAGGTCATCATCTATCCTGGTAATCTTAGTAGCATAGAGTTGGCCAATAGTCTAGTGTTTCATGCACAGACCAAACACATAGTCTAGGTCCATTATCAGAGAGAAGGTATTGGCAAGAGATAGTCATCTCATCTATGTTAACATAGAGGAGCAGGTGGCTAAGATTTTTGCCAAAAGGACTTAGGAGTAGAGAAGCTTCACAGATTTTTCACTATGATTGGAGTCTTGGAGATGGAGTTGAGCTTAAGGAGGAGTGTTGAGATGTCAAGCCCAACGTCGGGGAGTTCACCTCTAAGAAATTTTATATATCACGTGCGTTCAAGGGGTAGTTGAAATAACCCTTACACTATCAATCCCTTGTACACAATACTCTAGTACTTATGTTGGGTTTTCACTTATCTTTTGTAGCCTTCTTATGAAAGTAAGAAGAAAAGAAGATTCCAACCTTCCATCTTTGTGTGTGTGATCCATTTTTGTGTGAGTGTGGGTGTTCTTGCAAGAGATCAAGATCTCTCTCTTTCCCTAATCTTTTTAGCATGGACCTAGTTTCATAGCCAATACAAAACCAAAAAATCCCTTATGGATTCAAAATCTCAAAAAGTAGCTTCAAAAAAAGAAGCTTGATTGACAGTGAAATAGTAGAGGAATTCCTCACCAAAGTTCTTTTTTACCATATGGTCACAATCAACATGACTATGCTCTATAGATATCACTCGCATTTGTTGTCTAAGGGTATTGCCACTAAAGTATGATAGTTTTTTTACGTCTTTGAATGTTCGTGTCAAGCCTACTACTCTCAAATTTGAGAGTTCAACTCATTGCTTTGGGATAAGGAGATGAGGATATAGAGCCTCAGTTTTCAATTTTGCTCATGAGAGAGGCACTTGAGATTCAAGAGCCTACCACCTTTATTGAAGCACACAAGAGGATTTGAAGAGAATTGCTAAAAACATAGAATATGACTCCATCCTAAAAAACCACACTTGGGACCTTGTAGATCATCCTCTTAGGCATAATGTAATTGGAACTAAGTGACTGAACATCGCCAAATCTTTTACATAAGTTAAAGGTTTTGACTTGCAAGAAACTTTTGCTCCTACACTCAAGTTAACCATAATCTACTCCATTCTTGCATCGGTGTAGCACAAGGGGGATGCCTTTCTAAAAAGATATAGCTAGGTCAATGAGCCCAAGCACTCGATCTTTTGAGGGAGCTACACGAAAAGCATGTCTCAAATCTTGAGCGTTGTAAAATGAAAGGTAGGGTGAAACATGGACGCAAGGCTATTGCAAGTGCACCAGCTTTGGCATTACATATATACCGAAGCATTGCATATCATGTGATGTGCCATTACTACTATTTTAAAGAAGAGAACCATATAAAAAAACATATACAAAAGGACTATAGCCACATATTGAAAGGTACACACCTCTATCTTGCAAGGCATGTGCTCCACTTCTATCTACATGCATGAAGTGGTGGAGATATTTAGAGAGAGACATAGATTTTCTTTCCTTCCATTTTGTGCACACAATTGCTCAAGTCAAGATCCTTGACTAGAGAAGAAGAAGAAGAAGAATGTTTTTAACGTCATTGGAACAATCCCAAGGGACCAAATCAATCTAACTAATGGGAGTAATATTCAAACACAAGACTTAATCTCAAGTTGATGACCCAACCATTTTTCCCCACTCATGAATGTGTGTGTGTGTGTGTGTGTGTGAGAGAGAGAGAGAGAGAGAGAGAGAGAGAGAGAGAGAGAGAGAGAGAGAGAGAGAAAGAGAGAGTTACTAAGTGAGAAAAGGAATATTTTTTTAAATGTCGTAAGCGTATGAGTGAGAAAGAGGGAGATGGAGAGAAGGGGAGGGAGAGGGAGAGGGAGAGGGAGAGGGAGAGGGAGAGGGAGTGAGAGAGAGGGATGATTATTGAAGGGCTCTTTAAGACCTTTGAAATAAATTTGAATGTCATGAATTTAAAGGTAAAGGACTATTTTTTTAAATGTGGTAAGAGTATGTGAGTGAGAAAGAGGGAGATGGAGAGAAGGGGAGGGAGAGGGAGAGGGAGAGGGAGTGAGAGTGAGAGAGAGGGATGATTATTGAAGGGCTCTTTAGAACCTTCGAAATAAATTCGAATGTCATGAATTTAAAGGTAAATAACGCTAACCTTTGAAAACAAATGTGAGTTTTGAATTTAAAGGTTAATAATGCTAATCTTTGAAAACATATGTGTGTTTTGAACTTGTTATCAAAATTGGGAACATTGCACCATGGAGTATGGTTTTCTTTAGCTAATTATTATGCATAGGGGAAAATGTTCAAGGTTTCAGTTGCATAGCTAAGATACTATGATTGTGTAGCTCTCCTAGGGCTAGCAAGGTTTACCTGATATTGAAAAGGCCTTACAATTGCACCACCCATCATATCCTTCCTATTCTTCCCTTCGCTTCTCTCCCCTCCCCATCATCCCTTAAATCTAAGTTGGGGTGAGGACATTAAGAGGGGATATCCCTAATGTATGAGCTTAAGCACCTCCTCCTTTGGTGTTGTGTTGCTATCCCTCCTTTTGTTGCAGGTCTATGCATGGCTACTCCTTGGAATCCCATGGCTTGTACTCCTTGAGATGATGTTATTGAGATCTACACCCCTTGTGATCGAGCTTTGGTCCTTGAGATGATGTTATTGAGATCTACACCCCTTGTGATCGAGCTTTGGTCCTTGATTGAGAACCCTAACTTTTTACAACAAAACTCCATTAATTGAAAAACTAAAATTTGCCTCCTTGTGAGCAAAAATCAACCAACCTCCTTTATAATGTTTTCTCTTCTTCAAATAACACATAGCATGTTGAGTCCTTTAATTGATCCAATGTAACATCTTACACTTGTGAACACTTGTATTCCCCCACCATCCACAATTTAAATGGAATTAATTAACTCCTTGGACCTTAATCCTTAACCTCTAACTTGATTGTGATAAAAAGTAAATAGATCCCTCCTTATAGGTGGTTTGCTGTGACGCCTCATAATTTCGTATAAATATTTTTCAAAAATTCTTGTTGTAGAAAGTGTGTAGAAATTTTTGTTAGGACACCTAACATTTTTTGACAAACTTTTGTGTTGAAGGAAATGTTTGGCTTGGGTCATTTTCAAGTAGTTGCCATTTTTGTGGGTGAGTTTTGATTAGGTTAGAGGTGCAATTAGGAGAAGTTTTGTGCTAAAAATGTGCCTAGATTTTTGTGTCGAGAAATTGCATGTCCTAAACGAAGGTCAAGAATAAAGGTTTTGCCTCGAATGAAGAGATACAAAGTTGAAGAAGAGGATGGAATACTCGAGATGAGCTATTGAGCATCCGCATCGAATCACCGAGGCGCAAATGGTGCACCATGGAAAAGGGTTGTTTTCCTAGTGTTAAAAAAAATGTATTCTCATGGGAATGATGTGTGTGAAGAAGCTTCCCGAACACGCTTTTTTCCAAAAAGGGCATGTGCGAGTTTGAGTGTGAGTTTTTCATGAAAGCGAGCGAGTGAGATAGCTCGAGGGTGAGCGGGTGGTTCGAGCTCTTTTCTGCAAGCATGCTTCATATCAGATTGTTGTAAGATTTCTTGATTATATACAGAATTGTTCTCTTTCTGCCTTAAAAATTTGTGCAAAATTCTATTTTCTTGAATTATATTGTGATTGTTGAGCCGAAGCCTCACAAGTGGTATCAGAGCAGTCGTATCCTTGATCGTGCTTGAAAGATGGCTGATAGTAACGCACTTCAACAAAGGTTGGCCAAGCAGGCTCAGCTTATTGAATGATTGACCATAGAATTAAACAAAGCTAAAGGAAAAAACAGTAGTAGCCAACCCTTTAAATCAAAACGAGAATGGTTCAAGTGTGCAAGGATTTATGTAGATATTCCACCCGATGTTAATCGTGAACCGAAAACTCAAAAAAGAGCTAAAGCACAGGAAGATGTGGCCAAATATGCCCTAAAGTAGGTTTTTAAGAAAGCAAAACTCTCAAAATTTGATGCTGAAAAGAAGACAGGAGAAGATCTTGAGGCTTGGCTTGAAGAATTGGAGGATTTCTTTGGCCTTCGAGAATTCGATGAGGAGGGAAAGGCTAAAATTTCCTCACTACAATTGCGCGGTGTCGCAAAATTATGGTGGAAGTCCCATGTACAAATTTAAGAGAAACCAAATGAACCAATTACTTTGGCTGAATTCCGAGCTACTGCTAAAAAGAGGTATTGTTCTCGTCATTGCTATATAGGAAAAGAAAATGGAATTTTACAATTTCAAGCAGGTCCAAAGAGGGAAACATGATCTTTCTGTTGATGAGTACAACGAGAAGTTCCTTCATTTGCACAAGTATACACTTGAAGTCTCAGGTGAGGCTCTTACTCACAAATTTGTAGAGGGCTTGAAGGAGGAACTCCTGTACATGATGAAGGGAACGGGATCGCGGGATTTCTTAGATGTTGTATCCAAAGACAAGAATTTCGTAGGATGAAAGCATACAATCATTAAAATGCTACAAAATCAAGGTTAATTCCAACTGGGACATCATCCTCAAGGTTTTCAAAACTCAACTATTCCACGTAGATTTGAATTTTCTAACGATTCAAGTTTCAAGGATGGCATAGTATGCAGCAAAAAGATGGAAATTATGATAGTGGGAAAAACCGAGGATCTACACTCTTTAATCAGTAAGGTAGGAAAAGTCTAGATTTCTAAAATTATGGAAATCAAAATGAGTCCAATAATCAAAACACCGGGAATTAGAAGAACCAGAAACCAGCAACATGGCAAAATGAACCCCTGTTTATTGAACGAGCAAGGAGGCTCGGGTTATGCTTTAGATGTGGGGAGAAGGGACATTGCACATTTGAGTGTCCCAACAAAGCTAAATTCAACTTTGGGACTGGACCAAGGATGCAAGCGAAGTTCACTAAGATGGATCCGACAATCAAGGAAGCGAGGGAGCAAGGTGAGTGGCCTAAACCTATAATGAAATGTATGGGTTCTTTTGCATCTCACGCACATGCTTCCGTGACAAGAATAAAAGGAAAGATTAGAAATCGAGATGCTTTACTTCTCCAAAACTTGTGAAATGACAACACTTAAGATTAGCAAATCAAGTAAACAGGCCCGTATAGCTTTCCAATGGGAAAATTTACTACACCTAAGGGTTCTTGGAAAACTTATCTTTCACCTTATCAGGGGAAGGAAGTGTGAGGGAGACTTCTATGCCATCGAGATAGGTAATTGTGATGCAATAATTGGGATGGATTTGTTAGTCTCCAAAAAATCCCTCATTAAATGTACGGATTGGATTGTGAGTTTTGCTAGTGAGAAGGACGAAACCCAAGTTATTCAAGGGGGAAGAGACGAATAGTGAGGGTGTGAGACATTCTTAATCTTTGCCGATGTGCCTAAGGAAGAGACAGAGAAGGAAGACCGTCCCGAGTATGTGAAGAAACTCCCACGAGTGTTGTCACACCGTCGCGTTGCCCTACGGGTACTCATCCCTCCTCTCACTTCACTTCACTCACACACACTCACTAGCATGCATTAGGGAGATATAATAGCAAGAGGATTAGCAAGAGCAAGACTCAATTGCACAATGGGAGAGTATATTGAATTATGAGAGATATTCATTTATATACATGGCCATAAGTGTTCACACTCACTTAAACTATGGCCGGTCGGGCACTTTAGGCTCATAAGAGGCCTAACACTATTACAATGACCACTCTCATAATGTATCCATGAAGTACATTGAAGAGCGGTTCTCTCTACCGTGTAATATAGTGCTCATAGAGTACTACCGATCAACAAATGTGTTAAGAAACACAATGTCAATCCGAGGACTCGACCCGATCAGTGCATGAAGGCTTATCCCTTGAGGGAGAGCTCACATACACGAACCACCACTTGACGATTCAACCATTCAAACACCTCAATCAATCTCTCAATCCCTTAACCCCACTACACTAATCAAGAGAACAAGCAATGCATGGCAATCTCATAATCCCATTCAAACATTGATTAAATCTTAGCTTTCCCTAATGCAAGCAAACCCATAAGCGTGCATCTACTAGCCCACAAGCTTAAGCAAGCATAGAATGTAACATTCATAAACCTAGAAGCTCATAGAGAGAGTCTATCCATGAATAACTCATTGCCAATGAAGTGGGCAAGAGCTTGCATCAATGGAGACTACACACATACACACTACAAGCATGCATACACAAGAGAAAGAAAGAAGCATTCAACTAATCATAGATTAATCTACTTCAATGATGCTAAAAGAGATTAAGAGAAAGAAGTGGAGCTTGATGCTCATTAGAGTACAATAGAGAGAGTTAGAGAGTTGCCATAGCTTGAGAGCTCAAGAGCTTCACTCAATAGCTTATGAGAATGGCCAAAAACGTGCTCTTTCTTTAGCTAACATCTCTTTTATAGAGATGTCACTAACCCTAGGCCTCTTTCACACATGGGCGGACAAACCCATAAGTGAGCCTTGCTTAATACACTTAGAACTCTCATTTAGAACCCACATTGGCCTAAAACGATTTACATTGCACTTTGGCACAAAAATATGGAAAAATTATGTGCGTCTTTATGTTCCCATGGCTACAATCCTGCTGTCTTGCGGTGATTGCTTCCGGCCTCCTTCCATAATCCGTGTTCCCGTGAGTGTTCCCATAGAACAGTCCCCCCTTCCTAAATCGCACACGTCCTCGGGCGCGGTAGAAACAAAAGCTGCAAAAAACAATGGAAGACAAGTAAAGCCTTTTATTGAAAAAAAATCACGAATGATAATTTCACACGTGAGCATGCAAGTGAAAGGCCGATTAGAGTTTTAAAGAGTGCTAAAAGAAGCGAGTAAAGACTCAGGGTGTATAGTACATTGATGGTGACCCTTTTGTAGCAATACCTGCTCTGACAAACATGTGGCAATATCATTCCACAACTCTGGTCCAAGCTTTATCAAATCAAGCAAAGGTAAGGTACAAGCCACTGGTGCTGACAAAATAGCTTGCACGATACCCATATCCATCTCCTTTGTCAACCTTCTGTGCATGGAGGGTATCCTCAAGGTTTGATAATAGTTCTCATATTCTCCCAAATAAGATGGTAAGGTTTTCATTGTATGCTTACTTCTAGGAGAAATAATTGTTTGAACTTCCTCCTGGATGCTTGGGTGTCTAAAGTTGTTTTCTGTGCCCCTGGTAAAATCCACTTCAGAGAATGGAGATGAAATAATAGAGGACATATTCTCATTGACTTTCTCATGAACTCCTGCCCACATCTCATTTGCCATGTCCTCCTTAGCATCAATAACTTCATCATTGCATGGAAAGGCAAGACTAGGTGGTGGCACAATGCCTTCTTTCAATGGGGTGTTAATTGATGCAGACTTCTCGCTATGAGCTTGTGAGATCAGCTCACTTTTCGTTTCCCAACTTGATGACACTTCTGGTATGGTTTCTAATGTTGGCTTAAGAGAGGTGGGGCCCCGAGGGATAGGTGGAGGTGGGCCCTCAAGTATTGATTGAGCTTCCCTAATGAGTTGCTGATGTATAGCTAGATTGATCTTCTCCTCTCACTAGGGTTTGGGTATTCTTGAAGCTTCTTGGGTAGCTCAGATAAAGCTGCAATGCGACTTCTATGAGCATCAATGATGGCATCTAGAGTCTCGTTCACCTTATCCACAAAGACAGAACCCCTTGAACTATCCTCGGTTGTAATAGCCTCATCTTGTTTAGCACTAGGCCCAGGTTGAGGTTGATGCTCCTCATGCACTTCTTGGGATGTAAAGGCTTGATCCTTCATGTTTTGTTTAGAGACTTCTTGAGAACTAGTGGATGCACTCTTAGTTTGCTTGTTGCGGTTCTTTTTTCCTCCTAGTGGTCCTTTTTCTATTGGAATGTAGGGTCTTGTCCACTAGATTTGCCTTTGCATCCCTAGTTTGAGGTGTCTCATCAGTCTGCATTTTGGCATTTCGTGTCTATGATCTAGTCATGACTCTAAGTGGCACGACATCCTCATTCTCTGATGAAGGTGGCGATGGAACTGTCTCTACAAAGTTGAGTGAGACCTTTGGTTGAGAGGTGCCTTCCTCATGTGGTTTTAGCAAACAATCCTTTGGAAAGTGTTCTACACAACACCCTAGATAATATCTTTCAATTGGTGGAAATTGTGGTACTGTTGTATTGGATCAAGCTGCTTGCCTTTGGTGATGTGGACAATCACAAGCCCAATGGGCTTCTCCGCACTCATAACAGGGGCCCATTAGTTTGGCTTCTACTTTCCTTTGCTGCCATTGACCTGAGGGGCCTGGAGTCCTAGGTTGGTAGCCGCCTAGCAACATCAAAGAATTTTGTTCCCCCAGTTGAGGCTCCAGTGCTTGGCTTAGATATACGGGACTTTCAACAAAGAGATTTTCCTTGGATGAATATGATGCATATTCCTCCTCCACATAGCTTGAGTTTACCAAGTCTCTACACATATTTCAATTGTCATAGTCAACAAACCTCACAGGAGCACTCTTAGGAGCAGGAGGTTGAGCTCCAAGTATAGGTCGTGCTTGCTCTTGTGCCATCGGTGGCTTACGTTCAAAATTAGTATACTGTTGATGCATTTGTGGAGCCACTGCACCCCTTTGCTGCTCACGCTCTTGTCTCATTCTTGCAATGCGAGTACATTTATGTGTGGTGTGGGTATAATTCCAAGCATAGGCCTGGCACCACTTCTTTGTGGGTTGGTTTGTGACTAGAGGAGAAAAGGTATTACATTCTTTGGTTTTATGGTTACCGCCACATGCTCCACAAAGATGAGGACCTATAGGTAGTACACTCCTCATTCGGTGCTGTTGTTGTTGTGGCTGCATGGGTGGGCAATAGGTTTGTCCCAATCTCCTTAGTACTAGGTTAGCTATCTGGTCTGGATTTACTAGTGCGCTAGACCTTGAACTTTGGTCATCACCCCACTGATCTCTAGGTTGCACCTCAGGGCCAGTACCATCTTGGAATTTGAAGTTATCTGTGAAATCCATAGCATCATGGCAACACTCATTGAAATTTGTATGCTTCTTTGCATAGAGATGTGTGTGCAGTGTTGAATTTTTGAGTCCTTTTAAGAAGATAGAAATTAATCGACTCTGGGTGGGCTTCTCATCTTCTAGGCAACGATTAATGTACTGTTTCATCCTATTTACACAGTCTCTAACACTCTCGGTCTTGCCTTGCTTGAAAGAGTAGATGTTTGCTACTGTGTCATGCTGAATCCCCATCAAGGAAAAAGCAGCAATGAATCTCTCTTCCAAAACTCGTAAAGAAGATTTGTCTGAAGCCTCTAGTGCCTGAAACCAAGCAAGGGCCTTTCCCTCAAGAGTGAGCCCAAATCCTTCAATTTGTGTATGCTTGTCACTTGCTCACAGCTCGAACTGCTTGCCTAAATGCTGCTACATGGTCATATGGATCTCCCGACCCTTCGTACTTCTTTACCAGTTTTTTAAGAGTTGATGGCCTTACTCGTCTTGAATACTCATCATCAGGCCTACGGCCTCTCACTCTCAGTGGTTCCTCTCTTTGGTAAGATGGTCCATATGCATCCCAAATTGGTGTGGGTCCCCTATTACCTGCCTCACCAACCCTCTCCAAAGATCTTGTTACCCGCATTTTAGGAGGTGCATTTATGGGAAGCCGAGTTGGCTCCCCTACCCTCCGATTGTCATAGTGAGAGAAACGTTGTTGTGGTGTGATCTGTGGTCCCACTTTTGGTGTAGGATAATATCTTGGTGCTAGAGTTGGGCTACTTGCAGTGGTCCACTTTGATGTTGAGGGTCCCTCTAGTGAACTCTCGTAGGGGAGGAGCAACAGTTTCTCCAAGAAAGGCTGTCTCTCCTGGTTTAGCTGTATTAGTTGAGAACACTTCCATGAATAATGGTTGTCCTCTCCACATGAGCTCACGAATCTCCTTCCAATCTAAAGTTCGGTATTCATTGGCCCATTTATCAACGATTCGGATCTTGTATCCTGCAAGCTTCTCGACTACCACCACAAGTGCTAGAGAAAGATCTAGCTCTGGCAATCTAGTTGTGGCATAATATCCTTCTATAGAGTCCTTATAGACCTCTTGAAGTGGGTCATCCTAAAAGACCTTTGTCACTGGAATTTGTCGTACAAACTCCCATTGATTCTCAGTCCCCTGATCCATTTTGCTCTTGCCTTTCCTGTCCCTTTCCAAATTTAGATCTACAAAAAGTAAATCATCTATGGATGGCTTTGAGGACTGGGCATTGGATGGTCCAGGCATGTCCGGCTCAATGAGTCAATCATCTCTAGACTCCCTTGCTCCGGAAGGCTTTGATAAATCTAGGAACTCACTCTTAGAGAGCCCTCCTAATTTGTCTACATTCTCTGGATGATAGGTGACTTCATAGAACACCATCTCCACTCATGTACATGTTACCCTGGTCATTGACTAGAGGTGCTCTATCAAGCTCTGAGAAAAAGTCTGCAATCTTAACGAGATACCGTTGTTGTGGATCCCTAAAGATCTCAGCTCCTTGAGCATTCGTCGTGTAGACATATTGAAGTCTCACATTGAGTGGTAACCTCATGATGTCGGCTTCAAATGGATTAAAAGATCTTGTGGGTGTCCTATTTGGGGCTAAGGGATGACTATTTGACGGCCCTAGATTGTCCATAGACAATGAGCTAGTTGTCCTTCAGATTGGGATTCCGAAAAGGTTTCAGCAATATCTGCCAAAGTTCCTATCGATTGGGTCCCACTTTCCTGCATAGGTACTCTAGAAGGTGCCCTAGACCCTATGGTAGTGTCTATATGATGTCCCGACCCCGCAAGTGCATAAGGTCAAATTTTAAGGCTGGTTTTTTTTAAATCTTTTTATTTATTTTTTTTTCAAAAAAATCCAAAAAATTTCAAGTTGGCTCAAACTTTGCCAGAATCCATTTTAAACCCCCTCGAACACATTAGGCCAAAAATAGCATATTTTTTAGGATCAAAAATCGCCTAAAATTTACCAATTTTCCATACTGAACTCACTATGGGAAAATGGTTCTGGGACCAAAATTTCGACGATGGGTGTTTTCTAACTCCTCTCGAAAAGTTAGAAAACCTCCCAATTTTTTTGCGCCAGAAAATGAAAATTTTTTCAAACTTTTTTTTTGGCACCCCTTTATCTGATGCAATGGCGGTCTTTATGGTGCGGTGTGTGGGTCTCTTCGTGCAGTGCACTGTTCACACACAATCGCCTTCTTTTATTATTTATTTTTTTCCTTTTTTGAAGTGCGTGCTGAATGCGTGTGCAGTGAACTCAATGCGTGTGGCGCAGCTGTGAGATTTGCAGCAAATTCAATGCGTGTGGCAGGGAACTCAATGAGTTTGCAGCTGTGAGATTTGCAGGGAATTCGAAATGTTCAATCTTCATGTGTGTGTACAAATTTTAGTTTCTCTACAGGTGCAGGTTTAATAGAGAAATAAAATGCACAAAATTAAAGATGCAGAAAACTAGGCTAAGAACAGAAAATAAAACGAACATGTAGAAAATTGAAACTGTAAAAATTAACCTCAGACAGCAAAAATTATCCTCAAACAGATTGACATAAATGCAAATCAGGCCTCTCTCTTTCGCACACAAATAGAAATTGGCAAGTTTAGCGCCTACCTCCAATCCTTCCCGTGTGTTGAATCCTTGTCCTGACCTCAAGGGAGAGGCGTAGCTAGCCAATCGCACTCAAATTGTAAGACAATAAAGAGAATTTAACAAAAGATTAGTCTTAAATAAGTACCAAAATAAGTCCCAAAGCCTGCTCTCCTATCTAACGGTTTTGCAACCGATTGGAGCTTAACAAGGAGTGGTACTGTGTATATGGTGCTCAACTAATGTAGGCACTCGCTCGCGACGAGTAGCGGTGCCATTGAAGAGCGGTTCTCTCTATCGTGCAATATAGTGCTCATAGAGTACTACCGATCAACAAATGTGTTAAGAAACACAATGTCAATCCGAGGACTCGACCCGATTAGAGCATGAAGGCTTATTGCTTGAGGGAGAGCTCACATACACGAACCACCACTTGACGATTCAACCATTCAAACACCTCAATCAATCTCTCAATCCCTTAACCCCACTACACTAATCAAGAGAACAAGCAATGCATGGCAATCTCATAATCCCATTCAAACATTGATTAAATCTTAGCTTTCCCTAATGCAAGCAAACCCATAAGCGTGCATCTACTAACCCACAAGCTTAAGCAAGCATAGAATGTAACATTCACAAACCCACAAGCTCATAGAGAGAGTCTATCCATGAATAACTCATTGCCAATGAAGTGGGCAAGAGCTTGCATCAATGGAGACTACACACACACACACTACAAGCATGCATACACACGAGAAAGAAAGAAGCATTCAACTAATCATAGATTAATCTACTTCAATGATGCTAAAAGAGATTAAGAAAAGAAGTGGAGCTTGATGCTCATTAGAGTACAATAGAGAGAGTTAGAGAGTTGCCATAGCTTGAGAGCTCAAGAGCTTCACTCAATAGCTTATGAGAATGGCCAAAAACGTGCTCTTTCTTTAGCTAACATCTCTTTTATAGAGATGTCACTAACCCTAGGCCTCTTTCACACATGGGCGAACAACCCCATAAGTGAGCCTTTCTTAATACACTTAGAACTCTCATTTAGAACCCACATTGGCCTAAAATGATTTACATTGCACTTGGGCACAAAAATATGGAAAAATTATGTGCGTCTTTATATTCCCATGGCTACAATCCCGCTCTCTCGCATTAATTGCTTCCGGCCTCCTTCCATAATCCGTGTTCCCATGGAACATAGATCATTTAAGACTTCATCCTTGCTTGCTACCACATGCACTTGAAGCAGGAATCGCCATAAATACTCTGTCATGCCATTTTATGGGCGCCTGTTCAAGTTGTAGCTTTGGACACTATTGCTTCATATCTTGAATGTATGACCCTTTGGTGTATCTAACATGACTTCTTGATATAAGATAATGGTGGTAGATCTTGTCAACCCTAGAATTGGGTTAACACCTATCCCCAATTTATGAGCTTAAGGAAGAGACAGAGAAGGAAGACCATCCCGAGTATGTGAAGAAACTCCCACGAGCGTCGTCACACCGTCGTGTGGCCCTATGGGTACTCGTCCCTCCTCTCACCTTACTTCACTCACACACACTCACTAGCATGCATTAGGGAGATATATTAGCAAGAGCAAGACTTAATTGCACAATGGGAGAGTATATTGTATTGTGAGAGATATTCACTTATATACATGGCCATACGTGTTCACACTCGCTTAAACTGTGGCCGACCACGAAATTTAGGCTCATAAGAGGCAATGTCTACTCTCATAATATATCCATGAAGTACATCATTTAGGACTTCATCCTTGCTTGCTACCACATGCACTTGAAGCGAGAATCGCCATAAATACTCCGTCATACCAACGGGCCCCTGTCCAAGTTATCATGAAATTTGAAAGCGCAAGAATGCAAAGCCTACATTAACCTCCAATGCTATATCATCAGTCACAGATTTTGTAAAAGCTATATCAATCATCAAATATTTTGCAAACATCTTTCTAGGTAAGGCTCCACAAAAAATCTTGTTGTCTTATATCGATGTTAAAAGATCTAAAATGCTTCCAAATTCCTAGCATCCTCCCCTCACTTTTCTACTTGACCTTTCCCACCACCATTTGCTATTGATCAAAAGCTAAATGTCCTCTTAGGTATCTGCTTTAGAAGTTCAAGGTCAAGCCTATCCTTTCATCTCATGAAAAAGTGAGCTTTAACAAAAGAAACTTGATGAAGGTGAAATAGTAGAGGCGTTTCTCACCAAAATTCTATGTTACCATATGGTTGTAATCAGCATGGGTATGCTCTCTGCTCGCCATTTTTTGTCTAACGGTATTGATACTAAAGTATGATAGTGTTTTTACTTCTTTGAATGTTGGTGTCAGGCCTACTCCTCTCACACTTGAGAGTTCAACTTATTGCTTTGGGATGAGGAGATGAGGATATAGAGCCTTGTCTCCTGAGAGAGGCTTAAGAGCCTACCACCTTTATTAAAGCACACAAGAGGATTTGAAGTGATTTGCCATGAAAACAAAATATGACTACATCCTAAAAAAACCACACTTGGGACCTTGTAGATCGTCCTCTAAAGTGTAAGGTAATTGGGTCTAAGTCACTGAACATCGCCAAATGTTTTGCACAAGTTAAAGGTTTTAAATTTCAAGAAACTTTTGCTCCTACATTCAGGTTAACCATAATCTGCTACATTCTTACATTGGTAGCACAAAGGGGATGGCTTGCTAGAGCGATACAGCTAGATCAATGAGCCCAATCGCGCGAGCTTTTGAGGGAGTTGCACTAAGCCCATATCAAATCTTACGCTTTGTAATGAAGGGTAGGGTGAAAAATGGATGTAAGGCTATTAAGAGTGCACTATCTTTGGCGTTAGATATCTACTAAAGCATTACATATCATGTGTTATCTCATGACTACTATTTTTCAAAGAATTGCGCCATTTAAAAAAAAGCAAATACAGGACTATCCACATATTGAAAGGTAAACACCTCTATCTTGCAAGGCTTATGCTCCAATTCTATCTACATGCATGAATTGGTGGGAGATTTAGAGCGAGAGAGATTTTATTTCCTTCCACTTTGTGCACACAAATGCTCAAGCATTACATATCATGTGTTATCTCATGACTACTATTTTTCAAAGAATTGCGCCATTTTAAAAAAAGCAAATACAGAAGGACTATCCACATATTGAAAGGTAAACACCTCTATCTTGCAAGGCTTATGCTCCAATTCTATCTACATGCATGAATTGGTGGAGAGATTTAGTGCGAGAGAGATTTTATTTCCTTCCACTTTGTGCACACAAATGCTCAAGTCAAGCTCCTTTGTATATAATTTGAAAGCAAGTAAAACCATGAGATTGTTGTTTTGTGATTTTTTCTATGTTTTAAGTGTTTGTTAAAAAATTTATGATTTTAAAAAAATGTGGACAAAATGGGTGAGATAAGTGGGGGACATGTCTCCACCACATATCTCACCCATTTTGTCTGAGTTTGTTTTGGAGAAAATCCCAGCTATGGATGCGCCAAGGCTATACACATTTTTGTGAACACAATTGTATGTGATGTTGTAGAGGTGGCTATATGCACTTCTATAGAAGCTACTATATGTGCGATTATAGACGTGCCTATATGTATTACTGTAAACGCAATTGTATGCACGGATATTTGCGTTGTTGTAGCCACGTACATAGCCACACTTATATCCACGTGAATGTTTTTCTCCATTTATAGATCCTTTGTAATTTGCATGGCTCTTTAGGTAGTCATGCTCTTCATTTGTTGTAGCATGATACAAATGTCATAGAGGAAAATATTGAGTATTGTGAAACTACTCAAGATGTTCTTTAGGTTAGCTTTAGAGCATTTAGTCTCTTCATCTTTGATGTCAAATGGTTCAAGGTGATATATATAAGGGTCTCAAGAAACCATGAAGAAACATCTAAATGGGTTTCTTCAAATTCATTCCACCAATGCATTCTTCAAGTTCAAGTACTACCTCAAATCAACTCATTGGAAGAAGATGATGATTAAAATGAAGAAAGAAATCTAGAAGAGGACGATCAAGAGAATGAGGAACATTAATCTAAAGAAGATGATGTGTCACCTATTGATCATGGAAATGCTTTATATGATAATGATAGTGATATTGATATAAAACCCAAACTTTTCATTGAGCTTCCATTAGATATAGAGATTGATGAAGCAACAAAAATGAATCTATTACAAGATGGGATAGATTCATGATCTTGACATTGTTTATATAAATATTTCCTTTCAAAAGTTTTGAACTATCTTTCTTTTTGTTTTTTAAACATGGATTTAAGGGTTCCGAAGGATGTTTTTTAAAAAACTATCATCATTTTCTGTATGTATGTGATATATAACCTAATATCAATCTTTATTAACTCTTTGAAAATATCCATAATAGTGTAGCAACAAAATTACAGTGTAGGAGCTAAATGTTGCTACCCACAGTACTGAAATTTTGTTTTGCTCCCCCGCAGCCCAATTTTTCTATGTTGAGCAACAAAAATAATAGCGTAGTGATTGGAATTTGGATTAGAAGAAAGGAATTTATAGAGTCAATACCAAATAAAAAATTCCGTAAGGATTCAAAAATCTATAGGATAAGCTTAACCACAAAAAGTAAAATGAAGGTGAAATTCCGTTTCGCTCCCCGGCAATCCAATTTTTCTATGTTGAGCAACAAAAATAATAGCGTAGTGATTTGAATTTGGATTAGAAGAAAGGAAATTATAGAGTCAACACCAAATAAAAAATTCCTTACGGATTCAAAAATCTATAGGATAAGCTTAACCACAAAAAGTAAAAAGAAGGTGAAGCGCTAGAGGCATTCATATCCAAAATCAATTTTTTTGTGTTAATAGGACTTCTTTGAGTTTTGCGCATTGCTATCTATGGGTATTACCCCCTAAATATGATAGTTTTGTTATATGTTAAAATATTGATGTCACGCTTGGCTCCTCTTACTTTGGGATGAGGAGATGTGAATGAAGAGGAGTTTAGGTCATTGCTTTGGGATGATTATATGTGGATGAAGAGTCCGCTAACAGAAAGAACAAGGGTAACTACTCTTACTCTTCTAAAGAAAATTAAAATGTTGAGTGATTTTATTATAAGAAAGGATACATACCTAACAAATGCAAGAAAACCCCAAGATCTACACTTTAAAGATCGAATAACTAGCCATGTTGGCATTAAAGAAGTGAGGAACAAGACAACCAATGTATCTTGGATCATCAACATTGAGTCAACAACACATATGACCAATTCTAAAGGATTGGTATTCCTTTGTAAAGCATGTGGGAGATGATATCATGGTGGCAAGGGGAAACACTGCAAAGTGCCTGTTCCACGGGAACACGGATTATGGAAGGAGGCCGGAAGCAATTAATGCGAGAGAGCGGGATTGTAGCCATGGGAACATAAAGAGGTACATAATTTTTCCATATTTCTGTGCCAAAGTGCAATGTAAATCGTTTTAGGCCAATGTGGGTTCTAAATGAGAGTTCTAAATGTATTAAGCAAGGCTCACTTATGGGGTTGTCCGCCCATGTGTGAAAGAGGCCTAGGGTTAGTGACATCTCTATAAAAGAGATGTTAGCTAAAGAAAGAGGACATTTTTGGCCATTCTCATAAGCTATTGAGTGAAGCTCTTGAGCTCTCAAGCTATGGCAACTCTCTAACTCTCTCTATTGTACTCTAATGAGCATCAAGCTCCACTATTCAATGAGTAAAGCTCCACTTCTTTCTCTTAATCTCTTTTAGCATCATTGAAGTAGATTGCCATGCATTGCTTGTTCTCTTGATTAGTGTAGTGGGGTTAAGGGATTGAGAGATTGATTGAGGTTTTTGAATGGTTTAATCGTCAAGTGGTGGTTCGTGTATGTGAGCTCTCCCTCAAGGGATAAGCCTTCATGCACTAATCGGGTCGAGTCCTCGGATTGAAATTGTGTTTCTGAACACATTTGTTGATCGGTAGTACTCTATGAGCACTATATTGCATGGTAGAGAGAATCGCTCTTCAATGGCGCCGCTGTTGGGGAGCGAGTACCTACATTAGTTGAGCACCATACACACACTACCACTCCTTGATAAGATCCAATCTGTTGCAAAACTGTTGGATAGGAGAGCAGGCTTTGGGACTAATTTTGGTACTTATTTAAGACTAATCTTTTGTTAAATTCTCTTTATTGTCTTGCAATTTGAGTGCAATTGGCTAGCTATGCCTCTCCCTTGAGGTCAGGACAAGGATTCAACACATGGGAAGGATTGGAGGTAGGCGCTAAACCTGCCAATTTCAATTTGTGTGCAAAAGAGAGAGGCCTGATTTGCATTTCTATCAATCTGTTTGAGGATAATTTTTGTTGTCTGAGGTTAATTTTTACAATTTTAATTTTCTGCATGTTCGTTTTATTTTTTGATCTTAGCCTAGTTTTCTGCATCTTTAATTTTGTGCATTTTAGTTCTCTGTTAAACCTGCACCTGTAGAGAAACTGAAATCTATACACACACATGAAGATTGAACATTTCGAATTCCTTGCAAATCTCACAGCTGCAAACTCATTGACTTCCCTGCCACACGCACTAAATACGCTGCAAATCTCACAACTGCACTCGCATTGAGTTCATTGCACATGCATTGAGCACGCACTTCAAAAATGGAAAAAAATAAATAATAAAAGAAGGCGACTGTGCGTGAACCACTACGTGGAGAGACCCACACACTGCACCATAAAGACCACCACCGCACCGGATAAAGGGGTGCAAAAAAAAACTCTGGAAAATTTTTCATTTTCTGGCGCAAAAAAATTGGGAGGTTTTCTAACTTTTTGAGAGGATTTAGAAAACACCCATCGTCGAAATTTTGGTCCCGGAACCATTTTCCCATAGTGAGTTCAGTATGGAAAATTGGTAAATTTTAGGCGATTTTTGATCCTAAAAAATATGCTAATTTTTTGGCCTAATGTGTTCGAGGGGGTTTAAAATGGGTTCTGGCAAAGTTTGAGCCAACTTGAAAATTTTTAGATTTTTTTGAAAAAAAATAAATAAATAAAAAGATTAAAAAAAACCAACCTTAAAATTTGACCTTATGCACTTGCGGTCGGGACGTCATATAGACACTGCCATAGGGTCTAGGGCTCCTTCTAGAGTACCTACGGAGGAAAGTGGGACCCAATCGGTAGGAAATTTGGCAGATATTGCTGAAACCTTTTTCAAATCCCAATCTGATACCCTTTCTAGGACAACTAGCTCATTGTCTATGGACAATCTAGGGCGGTCAAATAGTCATCCCTTAGCCCCAAATAGGACACCCACAAGATCTTTTAATCCATTTGAAGCCGACATCATGGGGTTATCACTCAATGTGAGACTTCAATATGTCTACACGAATGCTCAAGGAGCTGAGATCTTTAGGGATCCACAACAACGGTATCTCATTAAGATTGCAGACTTTTTCTCAGAGCTTGATAGAGCACCTCTAGTCAATGACTAGGGTAACATGTACATGAGTGGAGATGGTGTTCGCTTACGAAGTCACCTATCATCCAGAGAATGTAGACAAATTAGGAGGGCTCTCTAAGAGTGAGTTCCTAGATTTATCAAAGCCTTCCAAAGCAAGGGAGTCTTGAGATGATTGGCTCATTGAGCCGGACATGCCTGGACCATCCAATGCCCAGTCCTCAAAGCCATCCATAGATGATTTACTTTTTGTAGATCTAAGTTTGGAAAGGGACAAGAAAGGCAAGAGCAAAATGGATCAGGGGGCTGAGAACCAATGGGAGTTTGTACGACAAATTCCAGTGACAAAGGTCTTTCAGGATGACCCACTTCAAGAGGTCTATAAGGACTCTATAGAAGGATATTATGCCACAACTAGATTGCCAGAGCTAGATCTTTCTCTAGCACTTGTGGTGGTAGTCGAGAAGCTTGCAGGATACAAGAACCGAATCGTTGATAAATGGGCCAATGAATATCGAACCTTAGATTGGAAGGAGATTCATGAGCTCACGTGGAGAGGACAACCATTATTCATGGAAGTGTTCTCAACTAATACAGCTAAACTAGGAGAGACAGCCTTTCTTGGAGAAACGGTTGCTCCTCCCCTATGAGAGTTCAGTAGAGAGAGACCCTCAACATCAAAGTGGACCACTGCAAAGTAGCCCAACTCTAGCACCAAGATATTATCCTACACCAAAAGTGCTACCATAGATCACACCACAACAACGTTTCTCTCACTATGATAATCGGAGGGTAGGGGAGCTAACTCGGCATCCCATAAATGCACCTCCTGAAATGCGGGTAACAAGATCTTTGGAGAGGGTTGCTGAGGCAGGTAATAGGAGACCCACACCAATTTGGGATGCATATCGACCATCTTACCAAAGAGAGGAACCACTGAGAGTGAGAGGCCCTAGGCCTGATGATGAGTATTCAAGACGAGTAAGGCCATTAACTCTTCAGAAACTGGTAAAGAAGTACGAAGGGTCGGGAGATCCATATGACCATGTAGCAGTATTTAGGCAAGCAGTTCGAGCTGACAAGCATACGCAAATTGAAGGATTTGGGCTCACTCTTGAGGGAAAGGCTCTTGCTTGGTTTCAAGCACTAGAGGCTTCAGACAAATCTTCTTTACGAGTTTTGCAAGAGAGATTCATTGCTGCTTTTTCCTTGATGGGGATTCAACATGACACAGTAGCAAACATCTACTCTTTCAAGCAAGGCAAGACCGAGAGTGTTAGAGACTGTGTAAATAGGATGAAGCAATACATTAATCGTTGCCCAGAAGATGAGAAGCCCACCCAGAGTCGATGAATTTCTCTCTTCTTAAAAGGACTCAAAAATTCATGATGCTATGGATTTCATAGATAACTTCAAATTCCAAGATGGTACTGGCCTTGAGGTGCAACCTAGAGATCACTTGGGTGATGACCAAAGTTCAGGGTCTAGCGCACTAGCTAACCTGGTACTAAGGAGATTGGGACAAACCTATCGCCCACCCATGCAGCCACAACAACAGCAGCGAATGAGGAGTGTACTACCTATAGGTCCTCATCTTTGTGGAGCATGTGTGGTAAACATAAAACCGAAGAATGTTATACCTTTTCTCCTCTAGTCACAAACCAACCCACAAAGAAGTGGTGCCAGGCCTGTGCTTGGAATTATACCCACACCACACACGAATGTACTCACATTGCAAGAATGAGGCAAGAGCGTGAGTAGCAAAGGGATGTAGTGGCTCCACAAATGCATCAACAGCATACTAATTTTGAACGTAAGCCACCGATGGCACAAGAGCAAGCACGATCTGTACTTAGAGCTTAACCTCCTGCTCCTGGGACTACTCCTATGAGGTTTGTTGACTACGACAATTCAAATATGTGTAGAGACTTGGTAAACTCAAGCTATGTGGAGGAGGAATATGCATCATATTCATCCAAGGTTGAAAGTCTCGCATATCCAAGCCAAGCACTGGCGGGGAAACAAAATTCTTTGATATTGCTAGGTGGCTACCAACCTAGGACTCCAGGTCCCTCAGGTCAATGGCAGCAAAGGAAAGTAGCAGCCAAACTAATGGGCCCCTATTATGAGTGCAGAGAAGCCCATTGGGCTCGTGATTGTCCACATCGCCAAAGGCAAGGAGCTCGATCCAATACAACAGTACCACAGTTTCCACCAATTGAAAGATATTGTCTAGGGTGTTGTGTAGAACACTTTCCAAAGGATTGTTTGCTGAAACCACATGAGGAAGACACGTCTCAACCAAAGGTCTCACTCAACTTTGTAGAGGTAGTTCTATCACCACCTTCATTAGAGAATGAGGATGTTGTGCCACTTAGAGTCATGACTAGATCACAGACACGAAATGCCAAAATGTAGACTGATGAGACACCTTGAACTAGGGATGCAAAGGCAAATCTAGTGGACAAGACCCTACATTCCAATAGAAAAAGGACCACTAGGAGGAAAAAGAACCGCAACAAGCAAACTAAGAGTGCATCCACTAGTTCTTAAGAAGTCTCTAAACAAAACATGAAGGATCAAGCTTTTACATCCCAAGAAGTGCATGAGGAGCATCAACCTCAACCTGGGCCTAGTGCTAAACAAGATGAGACTATTACAACCGAGGATAGTTCAAGGGGTTTTGTTTTTGTGGATAAGGTGAACAAGACTCTAGATGCCATCATTGATGCTCATAGAAGTCGCATTGCAGCTTTATCTGAGCTACCCAAGAAGCTTCAAGAATACCCAAACCCTCGTGAGGAGAAGATCAATCTAGCTGTACATCAGCAACTCATTAGGGAAGCTCAATCAATACTTGAAGGCCCATCTCCACCTATCCCTTGAGGCCCCACCTCTCTTAAGCCAACATTAGAAACAATAACAGAAGTGTCATCAAGTTGGGAAATGAAAAGTGAGCTGATCTCACGAGCTCATAGCGAGAAGTCTACACCAATTGACACCCCATTGAAAGAAGGCATTTTGCTACCACCTCATCTTGCCTTCCCATGCAATGATGAAGTAATTGATGCTAACGAGGACATGGCAAATGAGATGTGGGCAGCAGTTCATGAGAAAGTTAATGAGAATATGTCCTCTATTATTTCACCTCCATTCTCTGAAGTGGATTTTACCAGGGGCACAGAAAACAACTTTAGACGCCCAAGCATCCAGGAGGAAGTTCAAACAATTGTTTCTCCTAGAAGTAAGCATACAATGAAAACCTTACCATCTTATTTGGGAGAATATGAGAACTGTTCTCAAACCTTGAGGATACCCTCCATGCATAGAAGGTTGACAAAGGAGATGGATATGGGTATCATGCAAGCTATTTTGTCAGCACCAGTGGCTTGTACCTTACCTTTGCTTGATTTGATAAAGCTTGGACCAGAGTTGTGGAATGATATTGCCACATGTTTGTCAGAGCAGGTATTGCTACAAAAGGGTCACCATCAATGTACTATACACCCTGAGACAAAGCATGTTATGCCAGTTCCTGTCAACAAAGTAGGAAAATTTTGTGAGGACGATAAGGGAAATGCTACCCTCCCACTGGAAGTGCAAAAAGTAGCTTCAACTGTAATACTTGATAGTGGTGCAGGAGTGGGCATTGTGACAAGGTCCATTTGGGAAAAGTGGGAAAAACCAGCTATTAGGAGTACAAGGATGCGCTTGCAGCTAGCAGATGGAAGCTTAGAACATCCCATTGGGCTGCTAGAGAACATATTGGTCACCACATGTGGGATTGAATATGAGCACACATTTGCAGTAGTGGATTTTGAAAGCATCCAAACTATGAAGTGATATTGGGTAGACCATTCATGCGACAATTTCAAATGATTCAAGATTGGGGATACAAGTACCTAGGCTATTTCTTGATATCTTTATGGATGATTTATGTGTTCACTCACAAGAGCGTGATGATCATATAGAATACCTCAGACTTGTGTTTCAAAAGTGTCAAGTTTATCGTATATGCTTGAATCCTGACAAGTGCAAATTCATGGTAAGACAAGGGAAGATTTTGGGCCGTATTGTTTCTCGCAATGGTATTTCAACAGATATGGATAAAATTGATGTCATTGTCTCATTACCTCGGCCTATCAACCCTAAAGGGGTACAAATATTCATGGGACATTGTGGCTATTATCATCGATTCATCTACATGTACGCTATCCTAGCTAGACCATTATATGCTCTTCTTGTAGAGTTTAATTGGACTGACGAGTGCGAGGACTCCTTTGAAAAGTTGAAGCAAGCATTAGTGTCTGCACCCATCTTACGGGCACCAGATTGGAACCAAATCTTTCATGTCCATATTGATGCTTCAATCTTTGCAATTGGATGTATTTTGGCTCAATCGGGAGAACATAATAAGGATTTCCCAATCTCATATGCTAGTCTCTTGACAATTGAACAATGCTAGCCTATAAAACATCTATGGGCACAACCCCATTTGAGCTTGCTTTTGGGCTAGATGCAATTATTCCCATTGAATTTCTTGTACCTACTCTACGAGTCGCTAAACAATTGGACTGGACTGGTCATGAGCTTTCTCAACGCATTGATGAATTGGAAAAGCTTGATGAGACTTGCTTATTGGCGGTAATGGGGATGTATGCCGAGAAGAGGAGACAAAAGCAATGGAAGCAATGGTATGATTGAAATGTAACAACTGGCCGATTCAAAAAAGGGAACCTTGTGCTCTTGTACACACTTAAGAAGCATAAGCGAAAGCTCAAGAAACGTGGCCTAGGACCATTTGTGATTAATGAGCTTACTCCTAGTGGTGCAGTGCGTTTAGAGACACTAGAAGGTGAGCAAATGCCTAATGCCTAACTTCATTAATGGAAGTCGTCTCAAGAAATACAATGAACCATTAACTGAAGCCATGCTTCAACAAATGCATGCTGCTCACACACAGAAAGAAGCACATGACCTACTTAAATGTCAGGCTCAAGAAGAAGCTAAAGCTAGAGTTGCAAAAGCCAAGGAGTGTCGAAAGGCTTCTATGTTGACCTTACAGTTGGCTGCTGAGAACAATATGTCGATCCTTTCAATATTCACGTGTGTCTTCATCTTCATGAGACTACCTACTTTGTCTCTGCCTTAATTGACTCTGGTGCAGATTATAATATTCTCTCATTTGACACATGGGTAGCCTTGGGACAACCAACACTTGTGCACATTTCTATTGACTTACAAAGCTTCTCAGGTGAAAATAACCCTATAGAGGAAAAATGTGTCATTATGATGTTCATTCAGGATCACCAGATGTGGCTAGTAAGTCCAAGGCAGTGGTAGAGGTTGTTCTTGGTCGATCATGGTTAAGTGCTACCAATTGTTCATTAGATTGGAAGAATAGACAATACAAATTGAAAATTGATTCTGATTGCATCTTGGGATTTGCTGCTCCACGAGTTTTATCATGTCAAAAGGGTGGTAGTTCTACCTTACACAACCCACTTTCAACATCTTCTCTTCAAGCTCCAAGACAAATGATGTGGATAATCGATGAGTCCTCAAGTGAGGGCCATGGCTGGCATGTTTCAACTACTCTAGTCACTACTCTAGTCACTACTCTGTTCCAACTACTCTAGTCACTGCTCAAAGAAGGCCAGGCAAGAAGGAATTGTCAATTTGGCTACGCAAAGATGTGTACAAACTTGTACCATCTAGCCTAGTTGCTAAACCTCCTAAAAAGCATATCTTTTCCAAGCCTAAACCTCAGATTGTTACTCATTGGGTCCCAAAGCATGTTCTTAAAGTACAAGGCTATTATGAGGGTGCAACAGCACTTTGGGTTCCCAAATGCCATGCTTTGCTAGAGCCAGAAGAGTGTATCAATAAGATTCCAAAAGCCACTCTTGGTTTCTCATATCAGTGGGTGCAAAGGAAATCAACACAACCTCTTGTGATAGCACCTACAAATCTCCTTGTGTTGACCTTCCCCAAACATGTATTGAATCACCAGTTGTCCCAACTTCTCCTTGTTACACGCTTCCACCATCAACTTGTGTACCTAAGACGAATCCAGCGTTACATGAGTCTCCTTTGAGCATAGATTCTAGCACTTCACTGCCTAAAATCCTCTTATCTTACTCAAATTCCTCGACAATTGCTATCCTTCCCACCTCTTAAGAAGGACATACCCAAAACCAAAGGTAAGGCATTAACACTACAATTGAAGCTCTTTGGTAGATCAGTGTTTGAATAGTCTCACTTTTACTAATGTGGTTCCTTCTGTCTTTACATGATTGTGTTCTTTTTGAGATGATCTTATCTACATTGTTTTTGATAAGGATTGTAATGATGGATATGAGTGTATAAAGTTTGAAGTTTTTAAATTTCATTGTTCTACGCCCAGATACCTCTTGATGGATACTTGGCGAGATACATGTCCACCATGCGTTGACCCTAATAGTACTCAACCTGAACATCGTGGGGGTTATAGTGCTCCTCATTTTCAAACTCATTCTAGGTACTTTTATTCTCCCTTGGGTGAAATTTGCTGTGGGCATCACTTTGTCACTTTATTCTATTAACAACATCATCCATTTCCACATTGTCAAGAGTGTGCACGACTCGTATTAGGGGAAGCTTCACACATTTGTTGGCTATGCCGCTCTTACTTTCGATGATATAGCACGGGCTTAATGAAACAAATCGTGGGAATTACACACCAATGCCATAACCTTCTTGATGTGAGAGTACCAGACCGAGAGCCAAATCAACGTAGATTACCTGAGGAGGTTCAAGCACAACAATGGAGGGATACATGCATAAATGACTTGCAACCACCTATCTTGCAAGCCCTTCTTCCCCCAGCCTCAACATGTCAATTTTGGATCACTATGAGCACCTATATTGAGCAATTCCATAATCCGCATTGTCTGCTTAACCTTCCCATAGAACCAATGCCATATTTAGCGAGGAAGCACTCCTTCCTTTACCACCTTCTCCAGAGGCCGGCCTTTGTACAGGGTTGTCCTTGCATCCTGAAGTGATTGATACAATCTTTTTAGCAGAAGTGGAAACAGATCCACCGCCAGTGCAAGGATAAGCTCATCAACTCCACAATAAGATCAACAAGCCAGGGCACTTTTCTCCCACTGGGTTTTTCCCCTCGGCTATATTCGGTGATTGGCACCAATAAAAAATTTTATTCTTTTCTTTTCTTGTTTGTTAATAAGACATTTTGCAGAGATCTCAGCTAAACAAGAGCATACAAACACACTCTAATAGTCCACCTACCGTGCACACAAATAAGGAAGGGGGGAGACATGCAATGCCTACAAAGAGCAAAGAGAAGCAATTTGCACATCAGCAATGCATCAAGACAAACGCGCCACATCAACGAGCACTACAACAGGTGTATTCAAATCATAATCTTTTGTTCTTTATGTGCTTTTCACTTTTGCATGTATTGTTTGCATGCTCACAAACAGTTGGCTGGTTTAAGTTTTAAATTAGTTGTTACTATGTGGAGTGATTTCTAGATTCTTAGAGGACTTAGTAGAAGGTATTTCTATTTGAAGACAGTGTAAGACATATACCAACGGAGTATGCCAAGTTCTTATGCTCTAGAAGTATATTAGTTATCCCTAGTGGTAGCTACCTCTTAGGTATGGGCTAGGTGCTATGATAAACAAAAATTTACGAAACACATGCCCTAAAAAATATATAGAAGTGACTTGAGACATGACGTGTCTACGGCCATGTGGAATGCTTGGTAGGACCTTGGGTTGTTTTAGCACCTTGGGGCCGATGCCTTAGTTTCCATGGGGTGAACAGTGACATCTAAAAGATTAAGAAGAAGACCTACAAGGACTCTATCGCCTTGATAGATGCTGGTAGGACTCTTGGGTACATTATGGGCCCTCGACACCAATGCCCTCATCTTCATGGGGTACTCCTTATGTCAAAAAGAAAGAAAAGGGTCTATCGCCCCCTTGAGATACTTAGCGGCCTTTAGATTCTCTTGGGGGAGGTCTCTTGGCCATTGCTTGGGTCTCATTGGGATGGAACCTTCCTCTTTATCAAGCTAAAAATAATAATTCTCTTTTATCTTATACTCTTTATACAATAAATTTTTATTATTATAAAAAAAGCAAGAAAGGTCCAATCACCATGGCTTATATTTAGGAGTAGGGTTGCTACTTAAGAATAACTTAAACACTTGTAGGACATTGGGACTGCGGTCATAACCTGCGGTGTACAAGCACACTTGCCTTTGCATAGCACTATCTACCACTTAGTCTCACTTTGACTAGTCTTTACTCGCTTCTTTTAGCACTCTTTAAAACTCTAATCGGCCTTTCACTTGCATGCTCACGTGTGAGATTGTCATTGCTGGTTTTTTTTCAATAAAAGGCTTTACTTGTCTTCCATTGTTTTTTGCAACTTTTGTTTCTACCGTGCCCGAGGACGTGCGCGATTTAGGAAGGGGGGAATGTTCCACAGGAACACTCACAGGAACACGGATTATGGAAGGAGGCCGGAAGCAATTAATGCGAGAGAGCGGGATTGTATCCATGGGAACATAAAGATGCACATAATTTTTTTATATTTTTGTGCCGAAGTGCAATGTAAATCGTTTTAGGCCAATGTATCTTCTAAATGAGAGCTCTAAGTGTATTAAGCAAGGCTCATTTATGGGGTTGTCCGTCCATGTGTGAAAGAGGCCTGGGGTTAGTGACATCTCTATAAAAGAGATGTTAGCTAAAGAAAGAGGACGTTTTTGGCCATTGTCATAAGCTATTGAGTGAAGCTCTTGAGCTCTCAAGCTATGGCAACTCTCTAACTCTCTCTATTGTACTCTAATGAGCATCAAGCTCCATTATTCAATGAGTAAAGCTCCACTTCTTTCTCTTAATCTCTTTTAGCATCATTGAAGTAGATTAATCTATGATTAGTTGAATGCTTCTTTCTTTCTCTTGTGTATGTATGCTTGTCGTGTGTGTGTGTGTGTAGTCTCCATTGATGCAAGCTCTTGCCCACTTCATTTTGGCAATGAGTTATAAGTTCTTTTCTATCTTTCCTCTATTATTATTGCACCCTGTGGTGGGGATTTATTTTGTAGGTTTGCACATAAGATTTATGCATAATCTTTGTGCATAAGCTTTATGCATAAGGCCTCATACATAGCTTTATACATAAGGCCTCATGCATAGCTTTTTGGATAGGCTTTATGCATAAGGCCTCATGCATAGTTTTATGCTTAAGGCCTTATGCATAAAGCATTATGCTTAAATCTTTATTATGCATAAGGACTCATGCATAAAGCATTATGCTTAAAGCTTTATGCAGGATAAGGCGTCATGCATGCTTTATGTTGCATAATCTTTTGCATAGCTTAATCATAAAGCTTAATCTATGTATTAAAATCTATTCATAGAGCTTAATAGATAGATTAAGCTCTATGCATGCAAGGATCTTGACTTGAGCTTTTATGTGCACAAAGTGGAAGGAAAGAAAATCTATCTCTATCTATCTCCACCACTTCATTCATGTACATAGAAATGGAGCACATGTCTTGCAAGATAGAGGTGTGTACCCTTCAATATGTGGATATAGTCCTTTTGTATATGCTTTTCTATATGGTTCTCTTCTTCGAAACATAGTAGTAATGACACATCACCACATGATATGCAATGCTTTGGTATATATGTAACTCCAAAGCTGGTGCACTTGCAATAGCCTTGCGTCCATGTTTCACCCTACCCTTCATTACAATGCTCGGACAGGCTTGGTGTAGCTCCCTCAAGAGCTCGAGTGATTAGGCTCATTGACTTAGCTATATCTTTTTGGTGGCAAGCCATCCCCCTTGTGCTCCGGTGCAAGAATGGAGTAGATTATGGTTAACCTGAGTGTAAGAGAAAAAGTTTCTTCAAAGTCAAAACCTTCAACTTGTGTAAAAGGTTTGGCCATGTTCACTCACTTAGTTCCAATTACATTACGCCTAAGAGGATGATCTACAAGGTCCCAAGTGTGGTTTTTTAGGATGGAGTCATATTCTATTTTTTTAGCAATTCTCTTCAAATCCTCTTGTGTGCTTCAATAAAGGTGGTAGGTTCTTGAATCTTGAGTGCCTCTCTCATGAGCAAAATTGAAAACTGAGGCTCTATATCCTCATCTCCTCATCCCAAAGTAATGAGTTGATTTCTCAAATGTGAGAGTAGTAGGCTTGACACGAACATTCCAAGACGTAACAAAACTATCATAATTTAGTGGCAATACCCTTAGACAACAAATGTGAATAATATCTGCAGAGCATAGTCATGTTGATTGCGACCATATGGTAAAAAAGAACTTTGGTGAGAAACACCTCTATTATTTCATTGTCATCAAGCTTCTTTTTTTGAAAGTACTTTTTGAGATTCTGAATCCATAAGGGAATTTCTGGTTTTGTATTGTCTTTGAAACTAGGTCCATGCTAAAAACATCGAGGAAAGAGAGAGATCTTGATATCTTGCAAGAACACCCACACTCACACAATAATGGATCACACACGCAAAGGTGGAAGGTTTAAATTTTCTTTTGATTCTTACTTTCATAAGAAGGCTATAGAAGATAAGTGAAAACCCAACATAAGTACTAGAGTACAAGGGGTTCATAGTGTAAGGATTTTTTTTAAATACCACTTGAACGCACGTGATACATAAACTTTCTTAGATGTAAACTCCTCGAGGTTGGACTTGACATCTCAACACTCCTCCTTAAGCTCAACTCCATCTCCAAGAGTCCAAGCATAGTGTAAAAAAGTGAAGCTTCTCTGCTCCTAAGTCCTTGTTGGCGAAAATGGCAGCCACCTGCTCCTCTATGTTAACATATATGAGATGAGCATCTCTTGCTAATATCTTCTCTCTCATAAAGTGATAATGGACCTAGACTATATGTTTGGTCTGTGCATGAAACACTAAACTCTTGGCCAACTCTATGCTACTATGATTATCATGATAGATGATGACCTGCTTGTCCACTTGTAGCCCCAAAGCTCCAAGTAGCTTACATAACAAAGCTACCTCACTCTTGGCCAACTCTATGCTACTAAGATTATCACGATAGATGATGACCTGCTTGTCCACTTGCAGCCCCAAATCTCCAAGTAGCTTACATAACAAATCTACCTCACATACTACCATCATAACACCCTTGTACTCTATCTCTCTATGATCGTTGATAAGGCAACGATTCGATGCTTCTTGTTGCTCCATGTAGAAACACCACTCCCAAAGGAGAACATAAACCCCCTATAGTAGATCTTTTGTCTTGTTTTTATTTGGAAACATTTTAGATCTTTTAACATCGATATAAGACAATAAGCTTTTTGGTAGAGCCTCAACTAGAAAGGCTTTTGCAAAATATTTGATGATTGATATAGCTTTTACAAAATCTAAGACCAATGATATAGCATTGGAGGTTAATGTAGGCTTTGCTTTCTTGACCAAATAGTTAAGTGGTTTAATAATATTCTAAAAATTTTGATTTATAAGGTCTGCTTCATCCGTTGTTGGGGACAATCAGAGGAGTTTAGCAAAAACTTGATTTTATTTCTTAATGGTCTTACCTTCTTGGGCTAACGCCATGGAGTCATTAAATTTTTTTCTCATGAATATATAAGATTTATTAAACAAATATTATTCAAGTATAAACAAATAGTTGAATAATGATTAATGCAATTTAGATCATCAAAGATCTTACTTCACTACTCTCTGGACCCTTTGTAGTGTGTGACATCTCTCTATCTAGAGTCTACCTAAATTGTGAAGCTACTTGCCAAAGCACACTGTTGTGGGAAGATGCCATCAATTTGTATCATTTAGTAATATTCACCATCTCTTTTGCATTTAATTCTTTGTCTTAAAATAAGATTCTCTCATCTATGTAAGCATTGAAGTTTTAATTTTCTTTCGTAAACATCATATATAAAGAGTATTGAGTCCCAAGTGCAAAATTGGTTTTATTTGAAATAATTTAAATTGTTTTGAATCTAATATTTTTGCCTAGTATAATGTACTCAAGAATGCTAAGTTTATAGGTGACCAAATGGCTTGAAAATAAAGACTCTACAAAGCAATCAAAGATACCATTCAAAGAACCTATAAGGAGGGTTCTATTTACTTTTTTATCACAATCAAGCTAGAGGTAGGTAGTATGGTCCAAGGAGTTAATTAATTCCATTTAAATTATGAATGGTGATGGAATACAATTGTTCACAATTCTAAGACGTTACGTTGGATCAACCAAGAAAACATCATTAAAGAGGTTGGTTGGTTTTTGCTCACAGCAGGGAGGGAAATTTTAGTGGTTCAATTCATGGAGTTTTTTAATACAAAATGTTAGGGTGCTGAACTAAGGATCGAAGCTCGATCACAAGGGGTGTAGATCTCAAGAAGTACAAGCCATAGGATTGCAAGAAGTAGCAATGAATATACTTGCAACAAAAGGAGGGATAGCAACACAACACAAAAGAAGGAGGAGCTTAAGCTCATAAATTAGGGAAAGTTGTTTACCCAGTTCTAGGATTAACAAGATCTACCACCATTATCTTATATCAAGGAGTCATGTTAGATATGCCAAAGGGTCAAACATTCAAGATATGAAGCAATAGTGTCCAAAGCTACAACTTGGACGGGCCCCCTTGGTATGACGGAGTATTTATGGCGATTCTCGCTTCAAGTGCGTGTGGTAGCAAGCAAGGATGAAGTCCTAAATGATGTACTTCATGGATATATTATGAGAGTAGTCATTGTAATAGTGTTAGGCCTCTTATGAACCTAAAGTGCCTGGCCGACCAGAGTGTAAGTGAGTGTGAACACGTATGGCCATGTATATAAGTGAATATCTCTCATAATACAATATACTCTCCCATTGTGCAATTGAGTCTTGCTCTTGCTAATCCTCTTGCTAATCCATGCTAGTGAGTGTGTGTGAGTGAAGTGAGGTGAGAGGAGTGATGAGTACCCCTAGGTTAGCGCGACGGTGTGACAATGCTTGTGGGAGTTTCTTCACGTACTCAGGATGGTTTTTCTTATTTGTCTGTTCCTCAAGCTCATCAGCAAAGATTAAGAATGTCTCACACCCTTGCCTAACCCCTCTCAAAAGTTTCATGATTGAAATTAGAAAGGCCTCACTATTCCTCTCTTCCCCCTGAATAACTTGGGTTTCTTCCTTCTCACTAGCAAAACTCACAATCCCATATGCACAATTAATGAGGGCTTTTTTGGAGACTAACCAATCCATCCCAATTATTGCATCACACTTACCTATCTTGATGGCATAGAAGTCTCCCTCACACTTCCTTCCAGATAAGGTGAAAGATAAGTTTTCCAAGAACCCTTAGGTGTAGTAAGTTTTCCCATTGGAAAGTTGTACGGGCCTGTTTACTTGATTTCCTAATCCTCTTAAGTGTTGTGATTTCACAAGTTTTGGAGAATAAAGCAATGAGTGCTACCCGAGTCAACTAAAAATTGAACATCTAGATTTCTAATCTTTCCTTTTATTCTTATCACGGAAGCATGTGCATGAGATGCAGAAGAAACCATACATTTCATTATAGGTTTAGGTCACTCACCTTGTTCCCTCGCTTCCTTGATTGTCGGATCCATCTTAGTGAACTTCACTTGCATCTTTGGTCCAGTCCCAAAGTTTAAATTAGCTTTGTTGGGACACTCAAATGTGCAATGTCCCTGCTCCCCACATCTAAAGCACAACCCGAGCCTCCTTGCTCGCTCTATGAACGGGGGTTCATTTTGCCATGTTGTTGCTTTCTCGTTCTTCTGATTCCTAGTGTTTCGATTATTGGACTCATGCTGATTTCCATAATTTTAAAAATTTGGATTTTTCCTACCTCGCTGATTAAAGGGTGCATATCCTCGATATTTCTCACTATCATAATTTCCATCTTTTTGTTGCATATTATGCCCTCCTTGAAACTTGGAATCATTAGAAAATTCACATCTATGTGGAATACCTGAGTTTTGAATGTATGCTTTCATCCTTTAAAAACTCTCGGCTTTGGATACAACATCTTAGAAATCCCACGATCCTGTTCCCTTCATGATGTAGAGGAGTTCCTCCTTCAAGCCCTCTATAAATTTGTGAGTAAGAGCCTCACCCGAGGCTTCAAGTGCATACTTGTGCAAATGAAGGAAATCCTCCTTGTACTCATCAACATAAAGATCGTGTTTTCCCTCTTTGGACCTACTTGATATTGTAAAATTCCATCTTCTTTTCCTATATAGTAATGAGGAGAACAATACCTCTTTTTTGTAGTAATGAGGAGAACAATACCTCTTTTCTGCAGTAGCTCGGAATTCAGCCAAAGTAATTGGTTTATTTGGTTTCTCTTAAATCTGTACATGGGACTTCCACCATAATTTTGCGACACTGTGCAATTTTAGTGATGCAATTTTATCCTTTCCCTCCTCATCGAAATCTCGAAGGCCAAAGAAATCCTCCAAATCTTCAAGCCAAGCCTCAAGATCTTCTCCTGTCTTCTTTTCACCATCAAATTCTGAGAGTTTTGCTTTCTTAAAAACTACTTTAGGGCATATTCAGCCACATCTTCTTATACTTTAGCTCTTTTTCGAGTTTTTGGTTCACGACGACTAACATCGAGTGGAATCTCTATATAAATCTGTGCACACTTGAATCCTTCTCGTTTTGATTTAAAGGGCCGGCTACTACTATTTTTTTCTTTAGCTTCGTTTAATTCTCTGGTCAATCGTTTAATAAGGTGAGCTTGCTTGGCCAACCTTTGCGGAACTGCATTATTATCAGTCATCTTTCAAGCACGATCAAGGATGCGACCGCTCTAATACCACTTGTGAGGCTTCGGCTCAATAATCACAATATAATTCAAGAAAATAGAATTTTGCACAAAGTTTTAAGGCAGAAAGAGAACAATTCTGTATATAATTAAGAAATCTTACAACAATCTAAAATGAAGCATTCTTGGATTAAAGAGCTCGAACCACCGGCTGTCGCTCGAGCTATCTCACTCGCACTCACTCTCATGAAAAACTCGCACATGCACTCTCAATCTCTTCTTCGATTTTTCTGTGTATTCCTCTTCTTTATGTTCAAAGATAAAAGTAGTCTTTTCTAGAGCTTTCTTGATCCATATGCCATATTTTTGGTGAGGTCGTCCTTTTTGGACAAAAGCGTGTTCGGGAAGCTTCTTCACACACGGTCATCATTCCCATGAGATTATTTTCTTAAATCTGTACATGGGACTTCCACCATAATTTTGCAACACCGCGCAATTGTAGTGAGGAAATTTAGCCTTTCCCTCCTCATTGAATTCTCGAAGGCCAAAGAAATCCTCCAATTCTTCAAGCCAAGCCTCAAGATGTTCTCCTGTCTTCTTTTCACCATTAAATTCTGAGAAGTTTGCTTTCTTAAAAACCTACTTTAGTGCATATTCGGCCACATCTTCGTGTGCTTTAGCTCTTTTTCGAGTTTCTGTTCTCATGATTAACATCGGGTAACATCGGGTGGAGTATCTACATAAATCCTTGCACACTTGAATCATTCTCGTTTTGATTTAAAGGGTCGGCTACTGTTTTTTCCTTTAGCTTTGTTTAATTCTATGGTCAATCATTCAATAAGCTGAGCCTACTTGGCCAACCTTTGTTGAACTGCGTTATTATTAGTCATCTTTCAAGCACGATCAAGGATGAGACTGCTCTGATACCACTTGTGAGGCTTCGGCTCAATAATCACAATATAATTCAAGAAAATAGAATTTTGCATAAATTTTTAAGGCAAAAAGAGAACAATTCTGCATATAATCAAGAAATATCACAACAATATGATATGAAGCATTCTTGGAGAAAAGAGCTCGAACCACCTGCTCACCCTCGAGCTATCTTACTCGCTCTCACTTTCATGAAAAACTTGCACTCAAACTCGCACACGCACTCTCACTTGCACTCTCAATCTCTTCTTTTATTTTTTTTGTGTATTCCGCTTCTTCACGTTCAAAGACAAAAGGAGTCCTTTCTAGAGCTTTCTCGATCCATGTGCCATATTTTTGGTGGCGAGGTCACCCTTTTTGGAAAAAAGCATGTTCGGGAAGCTTCTTCACACACGGTCATCATTCCCATGAGATTACATTTTTTTAAACACTAAGAAAACAAACCTTTTCCATGGTGCGCCATTCACGCCTCGGTGATCCGATGCGGATGCTCTCTCAATAGCTTTCCACGGATATTCTATCCATTTTCTGTTGATTTTCTGCTGAAATGCAGTAGGGGTAGCATGTTGATGCATGGAATGCTCTCCCGTGTGCGTGTGACCCTCTTTGTCTCTCAATTCTGAATTTTTGTTCTATTTTCCTCTCGCCCGTGTGATCACCTCTTAATAGGCATAATTTGATTAAATATTAATCATAATTAAACTTGAATTATGATTAATAGAATTTTAATTAAATTCTTAATCAACCTCCTCTCTATTAACAGAGAAGGAGGGGGTCGAGAAGGAGGTATGGAATGGAGAAGAAGGAGAGGAGAGAGGGGAGAGGACTCCTCCTCTCTCACAGTTTTTCGAAAACACTCAGGGGGGGCTGCGCAAAACAATTCTCAAGAGAAAGAAATTCCTAGATGTATCACAAAAATTGAAAATAATATGCAATATCCGCAATCAAGTGCGGATTGCCTAACCTAAGCTTTGATACCAACTGAAATGTACCCATATTCTGTTGTATGTTCTAACACAAAATTTCTCAAATCTTACAAAAAAAATCACTCATACTGTGGACGTCGTGGCTATCCCGGGTATGCCTCTAGTAAATCTCATCCACTCTCGGTTCTACCAAATGGCTCCCAGTGGGCATAAATCACAATCTCTGTCCAACGTTCCCTGTCTAAGGATGGCCGGCCCGAATCTTAAAATCTCTCTCTCTCTCTCTCTCTCTCTCTCTCTCTCTCTCTCTCTATCTATCTTGCACAGAGAATCCTCCAAGCTCTGGAAGAAGCTCAAAAAAAACATCCCACAAGAATTAGTAGATTATCACGTGAATGTTTTTCTCCATTTATAGATCCTTTGAATTTGCATGGCTCTTTAGGTAGTCATGCTCTTCATTTGTTGTAGCATGATACAAATGTTATAGAGGACAATCTTGAGTATTGTGGAACTACTCAAGATATTCTTGAGGTTAGCTTTAGAGCATTTAGTCTATTTATCTTTGATGTCAAATTGTTCAAGGTGATATATATAGGGTCTCAAGCAACCATTAAGAAACATCTTAATGGGTTTCTTCAAATTCATTCCACCAATGCATTCTTCAAATTCAAGTACTACCTCAAATCAACTCATTGGAAGAATACGATGATTAAAATGAAGAAAGAAATTTAGAGGAGGATGACCAAGAGAATAAGGAACATTAATCTAAAGGAGATGATGTGGCACCTATTGATCATGGAAATGCTTTATTTGAAATTTGTGCAAAATTCTATTTTCTTGAATTATATTGTGATTATTGAGCCAAAGCCTCACAAGTGGTATCAGAGTGGTCGCATCCTTGATCGTGCTTGAAAGATGGCTGATAATGATGCAGTTCAGCAAAGGTTGGCCAAGCATGCTCAGCTTATTATACGATTGACCACATAATAACAGTAGCCGGCCCTTTAAATCAAAACGAGAATGATTCAAGGGTCTAGGGATTTATGTACAAATTCCACCCGATGTTAATCGTGAACCCGAAACTTGAAAAAGAGCTAAAGCACAGGAAGATGTGGCCGAATATGTCCTAAAGTAGGTTTTTAAGAAAGCAAAACTCTCAAAATTCGATGGTGAAAAGAAGACAAGAGAAGATCTTAAGGCTCAGCTTGAAGAATGGGAGGATTTCTGTGGCCTTAAAGAATTTGATGAGGAGGGAAAGGCTAAAATTACCTCACTGCAATTGCATGGTGTCGCAAAATTATGGTGGAAGTCCCATGTACGGATCTAAGAGAAACCAAATGAACCAATTTACTTTGGTTGAATTCCGAGCTACTACAGAAAAGAGGTATTGTTCTCCACATTACTATATGGGAAAAAAAGATGGAATTTTACAATTTCAGGTAGGTCCAAAGAGGGAAAACATGATCTTCCTATTGATGAGTACAAGGAGAAGCTCCTTCATTTGCACAAGTATGCACTTGAAGTCTCGGGTGAGGCTCTTACTCACAAATTTGTAGAGGGCTTGAAGGAGGAACTCCTCTACACATGATGAAGGAAACACGATCGCGGAATTTCTTAGATGTTGTATCCAAAGCCGAGAATTTTGAAAGGATGAAAGCATATAATTAACAAAAGGCTACAAAATCAAGGTTAATTCTGACTAGCCATCGTCCTCAAGGTTTTCAAAACTCAGGTATTCCACATAGATCTAAATTGTCTAACGATTCCAAGTTTCAAGGAGGGCATAATATGCAGCAAAAAGATGGAAATTATGATAGTGGGAAAAACCGAGGATCTACACCCTTTAATCAGCGAGGTAGGAAAAATCCAAATTTCCAAAATTATGGAAATCAAAATGAGTCCAATAATCAAAGCACTGAGAATTAGAAGAACCAAAAACCAGCAACATGGCAAAATGAATCCCCGTTCATTGAGCAAGCAAGGAGGCTCGGGTTGTGCTTTTGATGTGGGGAGCAGGGCAATTGCACATCTGAGTTCCCCAGCAAAGCTAATTTCAACTTTGGGACTAGACCAAATATGCAAGTGAAGTTCACTAAGATGGATCCTACAATCAAGGAAGCGAGGGAACAAGGTGAGTGGCCTAAACCTATAATAAAATGTATGGTTTCTTTTACATCTCATGCACATGCTTCCGTGATAAGAACAAAAGGAAATATTAGAAATCGAGATGTTCAATTTTTAGTTGACGAGGGGTAGCACTCATTGCTTTATTTCTCCAAAACTTGTGAAATCACAACACTTAAGATTAGGAAATCAACTAAAAAGCCCCGTACAACTTTCCAATGGGAAAACTTACTACACCTAAGGGTTCTTGGAAAACTTATCTTTCACCTCGGGAAGGAAGTGTAAGGGAGACTTCTATGCCATTGAGATAGGTAAGTGTGATGCAATAATTGGGATGGATTGGTTAGTCTCCAAAAAAGCTCTCATTAATTATGCAGATGGGATAATTTGTGAGTTTTGCTAGTGAGAAGGAAGAAACTCAAGTTATTCAGGGGGAAGAGAGGAATAGTGGGGCCTTTCTAATTTCAACTATTAAACTTTTAAGAGGGGTTAGGCAAGGGTGTGAGCCATTCTAATCTTTGCCGATGAAATTAGGGAAGAGATAGAGAAGGAAGACCATCCTGAGTATGTGAAGAAACTCCCACGAGCGTTGTCACGCCATCGCATTACCCTATGGGTACTCCTCCATCCTCTCACCTCACTTCACTCACACACACTCACTAGCATGCATTATGGATATATATTAGCAAGAGGATTAGCAGGAGAAAGACTCAATTGCACAATTGGAGAGTATATTGTATTATGAGAGATATTCACTTATAGACATGGCCATAAGTGTTCACACTCACTTAAACTGTGGCTCGCCAGGAACTTTAGGCTCATAAGAGGCCTAACGATATTACAATGACTACTCTCATAATATATCGTACATCATTTAGGACTTCAACCTTTCTTGTTGCCACATGCACTTGAAGCGGGAGTTGCCATAAATACTCCGTCATACCATTATGGGCGCCCGTTTGAGTTATAGCTTTGGACACTATTGCTTCATATCTCGAATGTATGACCCTTTGGTGTATCTAACATGACTCCTTTATATAAGATAATGGTAGTAGATCTTGTTAACCCTAGAATTGGGTTCACAGCTATCCCTAATTTACGAGCTTAAGCTCCTCCTTCTTTTGTGTTGTGTTGCTATCCCTCCTTTTGTTACAGGTCTATTCGTTGTTGCTACTTCCTGCAATCCTATGGCTTGTATATGTTGAGATCTACACCCCTTTTGATCGAGCTTCGATCCTTAGTTGAGTATCCTAACATTTTGTAAAAAAAAACTCCATGAATTGAACCACGAAAATTTCCCTCCTTGTGAGCAAAAACCAACCAACCTCTTTAATGATGTTTTCTGGGTTGATCCAACATAGCGTCTTAGAATTGTGAACAATTGTATTCGATCACCATTCATAATTTAAATGGAATTAATTAATTCCTTGGACCATACTACCTAACCTCTAGCTTGATTGTGATAAAAAGTAAATTGATCCCTCCTTATAGTTCTTTGAATTGTTTAATTTGATTGCTTTGTAGAGTCTTTATTTTCAAGCCATTTGGTCACCTATAAACTTAGCATTCTTGAGTACATTATACTAAGCAAAAATATTAGATTCAAAAAATTTAAATTATTTCAAATAAAACCAATTTTGCACTTGTGACTCAATACTCTTTATATATGATGTTTACGAAAGAAAAATAAAACTTCAATGCTCACATAGATGAGAGAATCTTATTTTAAGACAAATAATTGAATGCAAAAGAGATGGTGAATATTACTAAATGATACAAATTGATGGAAAATTCCCACAGTGTGCTTTGGCAAGTAGCTTCACAATTTAGGTGGATTCTAGATAGAGATATGTCACACACTACAAAGGGTCCACAGAGTAGTGAAGTAGGATCTTTGATGATCTAAATTGCATTATTCATTATTCAAGTATTTGTTTATACATGATTAATGTCTGTTTAATAAATCTTATATATTCATGAGAAAAAAAATTAATGAGTCCATAGCGTTAGCACAAGAACGTAAGACCATTAAGAAATAAAATCAAGTCTTTGCCAAACTCCTCTGATTGTCCCCAACAATGGATGAAGCAGAACTTATAAATAAAAAAATTTAGAATATTATTAAAACACTTAACTATTTGGTCAAGAATGCAAAGCCTACATTAACCTCCAATGCTATATCATTAGTCACAGATTTTGTTAAAGCTATGTCAATCATCAAATATTTTGCAAAAGCCTTTCTAGCTGAGGCTCCATAAAAAATCTTGTTGTCTTATATCGATATTAAAAGATCTAAAATGCTTTCAAATTCCCAGCATCCTCCCCTCACTTTTCTACTTAACCTTCTCCACTGCCCTTTGCTATTGATCAAAAGCTAAATGTCCTTAGGTATCCGCTTTGGAAGTTCAAGGTCAAGCCTATCCTTTTATCTCATGAAAAGGTGAGCTTTAACAAAAGAAACTTGATGAAGGTGAAATAGTAGAGGCATTTCTCAATGAAAATCTATGTTACCATGTGGTTGTAATCAGCATGAGTATGCTCTCTGCAAATCTCCCTTGCCATTTTTTGTCTATGGGTATTGACACTAAAGTATGATAGTTTTTTTACTTCTTTGAATGTTGTTGTCAGGCCTACTCCTCTCACACTTGGGAGTTCAACTCATTGCTTTGGGATGAGGAGATGAGGTTATAGAGCCTTGTCTCATGAGAGAGGCTTCAGAGCCTACAACCTTTATTAAAGCACAAAAGAGGATTTAAAGTGAATTGGCATGAAAACAAAATATGACTACATCCTAAAAAACCACACTTGGGACCTTGTAGATCATCCTCTAAGGGGTAAGGTAATTGGTTCTAAGTCATTAAACATCGCCAAATGTTTTGCAAAAGTTAAACGTTTTAAATTTCAAGAAACGTTTCCTCCTACATTCAAGTTAACCATAATCTACTAAATTCTTGCATTGGTAGCACAAAGAGGATGACTTGCTAGAGTGACATAGCCAGATCAATGAGCCCAATCTCCCAAGCTCTTGAGGGAGTTGCACCGAGCCCAATATTAAGCTTTGTAATGAAGGGTAGGGTGAAACATGGATGTAAGGCTATTAAGAGTGCACCATCTTTGGCATTAGATATCTACTAAAGCATTGCATATCATGTGTAATGTCATGACTACTATGTTTCAAAGAATTGCACCATTTAAAAAAAAGTAAATACAGAAGGACTATCCACATATTGAAAGGTAAACACCTCTATCTTGCAAGGCTTACGCTCTGATTCTATCTACATACATGAATTGGTGGAGAGATTTAGAGCGAGAGAGATTTTATTTCCTTCCACTTTGTGCACACAAATGCTCAAGTCAAGCTCCTTTGTATATACTTTAAAAGCAATAAAAACCATGACATTGTTGTTTTGTAATTATTTATGTGTTTTAAGTGTTTGTTAAAAAAATTATGATTTTAGAAAATGGGGACAAAATGGGTGAGATATGTGGGGGACATGTCTCGCCCACATATCTCACCCATTCTGTCTGAGTTTTTTTTTGAGAAAATTGCAGCTATAGACGCGCACGGCTATACACATTTTTATGAACACAATTGTATGTGATGTTGTAGAGAAGACTATATGCACTTATGTAGAAGCCGCTATATGTGCGACTATAGACATGCCTATATGTATTTCTATACACGGGATTGTATGCGCAGATATATGCATTGTTGTAGCCACATACATAGCCACACTTATATCCACATGAATAATTTTGTCCATTTATAGATCCTTTGTAATTTGCATGGTACTTTAGGTAGTCATGCTGTTCGTTTGTTGTAGCATGATGATATACAAAGAGGACAATCTTGAGTATTATGGAACTACTCACGATATTCTTGAGGTTAGCTTTAGAGCATTTAGTCTATTCATCTTTGATGTCAAATGGTTCAAGGTGATATATATAGGGTCTCAAGCAACCATGAATAAACACCTAAATGGGTTTCTTAAAATTCATTCCACCAATGCATTCTTAAAATTCAAGTACTACCTCAAATCAAGTCATTGGAAGAAGACGATGATTAAAATGAAGAAAGAAATTTAGAGGAGGATGATGAAGAGAATCAGGAACATTAATCTAAAGAATATGATGTGTCACCTATTGATCATGGTAATGCTTTATTTGATAATGATAGTGATATTGATATGGGACCCAAACTTTTTATTGAGCTTCCATTAGATATAGAGGTTGATGAAGCAACACAAATGAATCTATTACAAGATGGGATAGGTTCATGATCTTGACATTGTTTATATAAATATTTCCCTTTAAAAGTTTTGAACTATCTTTCTTTTTGTTTTTTAAACATGGATTTAATGGTTCCGAAGGATGTTTTTTTAAAAACTATCATCATTTTCTGTATGTATGTTACATATAACCTAATATCAATCTTTAATAACTCTTTGAAAATTTTCATAATAGTGTAGCAACAAAACTACAGGTGTAGTAGCTAAATGTTGCTACCCAGTAGTGAAATTCTATTTTGCTCCCCGGCAGCCCAATTTTTCTATGTTGAGCAACATAAATAATAGCATAGTGATTGGAATTTGGACTAGAAGAAAGGATATTTTTCTATGCTGACATTCTCGCCAAGGACTTAGGAGCAGAGAAGCTTCACAGATTTTTCACTATGCTTGGAGTCTTGGAGATAGAGTTGAGCTTAAGGAGGAGTGTTGAGATGTCAAGTACCCAACCTCGGGGAGTTCACCCCTAAGAAATTTTATATATCACGTGTGTTAAAGGGGTATTTGAAAAACCCTTATAGTATCAAACCCTTGTACACATTACTCTAGTACTTATGTTGGGTTTTCACTTATCTTTTGTAGCCTTCTTATTATGAAAGTAAGAAGAAAAAGAAGATTTCAACCTTCCATCTTTGTGTGTGTGATCCATTGTTGTGTGAGTGTCGGTGTTCTTACAAGAGATCAAGATCTCTCTCCTTTTCCAATCTTTTTGGCATGGACCTAGTTTCAAAGCCAATAGAGAACCAAAAAATCCCTTATGGATTCACAATCTCAAAAAGTAGCTTCAAAAAAAGAAGCTTGATGACAATGAAATAGTAGAGGCGTTTCTCACCAAAGTTCTTTTTTACCATATGGTCACAATTAACATGACTATGCTTTGCAGATATCACTCGCATTTGTTATCTAAGGATATTGCCACTAAAGTATGATAGTTTTGTTATGTGTTTGAATGTTTGTGTCAACCCTACTACTCTCACATTTGAGAGTTCAACTCATTGCTTTGGGATGAGGAGATGAGGATATAGAGCCTCAGTTTTCAATTTTGCTCATGAGAGAGGCACTCAAGATTCGAGAGTCTACCACCTTTATTGAAGCACACAAGAGGATTTGAAAGAGAATTGCTAGAAACATAGAATATGACTCCATCCTAAAAAACCACACTTGGGACCTTGTAGATCATCCTCTTAGGCATAATGTAATTGGAACTAAGTGACTGAACATCGCCAAACCTTTTACACAAGTTAAAGGTTTTGACTTTCAAGAAACTTTTGCTCCTACACTCAAGTTAACCATAATCTGCTCCTTTCTTGCATCCGTAGCACAAGGGGGATGGCTTGCCACAAAAAGATATAGCTAGGTCAATGAGCCCAATCACTCGAGCTCTTGAGGGAGCTACACCAAGCCTGTCACGAATCTTGAGCATTGTAATGAAGGGTAGGGTGAAAAATGGATGCAAAGCTATTACAAGTGCACCAGCTTTGGCATTACATATCTACCAAAGCATTGCATATTATGTGATTTGTCATTACTACTATGTTTCAAAGAAGAGAACCATATAAAAAAAGCATATACAAAAGGACTATATCCAAATATTGAAAGGTACACACCTCTATCTTGCAAGGCATGTGCTCCACTTCTATTTGCATGCATGAAGTGGTGGAGATATTTAGAGAGAGACATAGATTTTCTTTCCTTCCACTTTGTGCACACAAATGCTCAAGTCAAGATCCTTGACCAAAGAAGAAGAATGTTTTTAACATCATTGGAACTATCCCAAGGGACCAAATCAATCTAGCTAATAGGAGTAATATTCAAACACGACTTAATCTCAAGTTGATGACCCAACCATTTTTCCCCACTCATGAATGTGTGTGTGTGTGTGTGTGAGAGAGAGAGAGAGAGTGTGTGACTAAGCAAGAAAAGGAATATTTTTTTAAATGTTGTGAGTGAAAAAAGAGGGAGATTGAGAGAAGGGGAGGGAGAGGGAGTGAGAGTGAGAGTGAGAGTGAGAGTGAGAGAGGGGGATGATTATTGAAGGGCTCTTTAAGACCTTTGAAATAAATTCAAATGTCATGAATTTAAAGGTAAATAATGTTAACCTTTGAAAACATATGTGAGTTTTGAACTTGTTATCAAAATTGGGAACATTGCATCATGGAGTATGGTTTTCTTAAGCTATTTATTATGCATAGGGGAAAATGTTCAAGGTTTCAGTTGCATAACTAAGATACTATGAGTGTGTAGCTCTCCTAGGGCTAGCAAGGTTTACCTAATATTAACAAGGCCTTACAATTGCACCACCCACCATATCCTTCCTATGCTTCCCTTCGCTTCTCTCCCCTCCCCATCGTCCCTTAAATCTAAGTTGGGGTAAGGACATTAAGAGGGGATATCCCTAATGTATGAGCTTAAGCACCTCCTCCTTTGGTGTTGGGTTGCTATCCCTCCTTTTGTTGCAGGTCTATACATGGCTACTCCTTGGAATCCCATGGCTTGTACTCCTTGAGATGATGTTATTAAGATCTACACCCCTTGTGATCGAGCTTTAGTCCTTGATTGAGAACCCTAACTTTTTACAACAAAACTTCATTAATTAAAAAATATTGGAAATCGTGTGAACTGTAATTGTAGTGGAGAAGGCAATAAAAAGAAACTCAAGAGTGCAATTGTGGAACTTGTTGTGAGAAGTGTAAAATTTGTGGTGCTCCAAGAAAAGAAATGCTCGCATTTGATTACGTTCCTATTGGTGAACAAATCAAATTGCTAGTCAAGAGCAGAAGCTTTTGTCATGAGCCCTATGCAAAAGGCTATTCATAAGGCTATTGCATAGGGCTTATGCATAAGGCATATGCATAGCCTATGCATAAGGCTATGCATAAAGCCTATTTCCTATTGACCTTACCCTAATCCCCGACACCCAAGGGTGCAAAAACACAAATACAAGAAGCATAAGAAAAAATGAAGAAAGAGGGCTTACCGTATGAGAGGCTATGCGCAAACCTTTGCTCACTTGAATAAACCTACAAAAAAGAAATATAATAAATAAAAACCTTTGTCCTCTCATTAACACATTAGTAAGAAAGAAGAACAAGAGCAAAAATAGGTGAGTATCCTAATCCCTACTCTTAATACACAAGTGAATGAAAAAATTAGTTTATGTTAAGCCTAAACCCTAGCTCTATGCATAGAATGCGTAATAGGAAGCTTTGATGGAGAGCTCTCCATCAAAGCTCTCTATTAGAGATCTATAAAGTAGGCCAGGGTTAGGGCAAGGGAGAGGAAAGAGAGGGGAAGGGAGAAAGGGGAAGGAAAGAGAGAGGAAGGGGAAGAAAAGCTCACATTGAGCTATGTCCAAGCTTTCCATGAAAGCTTGCAAGAAGCCAAACATTGAAAAAAACCATGAAAGCTTGAAGAAAGCAAGAAAGTGCTTACCTTGGAGAGGGAGACTTGATTGATGCAAAATAATTGAGAGAAGAGGTGTGGTGGGAGGAATAGTCGGGTTGCAGGTGTGGTGGGAGGAATAGTCGGGTTGCAGGGATAGGCTGTGCATATGCAAAGGATAGAGGAAGTAGGTAAGTATTGACACCCATCCGCGGCAATTTTGGAGGCAATTTTGGCGAGAGTCACAGTCTGCAGGTCACTACTCTGTGCACCAAAATTTCATTGCTGAGCAGTGAATTTTTGCTGCTAGGCAATGGATTTTCATTGTTGTGGTCGCTGTGTAGCAACGAAACCCTGGATAATTTTTTGTTTATAGTTTTGGATGTTGTTGTGTGTTTTGTATGAACCCTAAATCAGTTTTGGCTAGGTTGAAGATGTTTGAGAGCGATCATCAAGGACCAGAAGTTGCTTCTGAGAGGCATGGTTGAGAGAAAACATTTGATGTGTGTGTGATTAATACAAGGTCCAATATATACGACAATGTCGTATACCAAATGAGCATATCCAGACATATGTTCGTCATCATGAAGAAGTGCCACGACCAAGTGTAGATAATGACATGGAGGAGAACCATAGGAGAGTGCTAGGTAGCATGCCACACCATTTGGTGACATCGGGTAGATTGCGTAAGCTGGAAAGCATGGCTAAGAGTCATCTTCTCCAACCAATGAATGAAGTGCCTCCACCATTGCCACATGAGGAGGAATAGAATCTCATCATGGACGACATGGTGAATGACTTCTTTGGATGGGAGGTCATAGATGATAGTGAGCAAGCTCCAATGTCACAAGAGGAGGAAACCTTACATAGAGAGGCAATCACCCTTTGTGTGAGGGATGTTCGTACTCCACACTTGGAGAAAACATGGAGCTATTGAACTTGCAAAACAGCTTGTAGATGGAGTGATGGAAGTGTCACAAGTCTTCTTGAGTAAGATCGCCTCATTCTATTCTCTCAAATAGAAAATGTTTCATGTTCTATATAATCTCGTTGCTAATATTTTGATAGATGATTTCTTATGTTATGTTGTAGGCTTCTTAAGAAGATTCTTCCCCCTCAAAATCTATAACCGAACTCATGACATGGTTGTCATAAAATGCTCTCTATGCTAGGTATGGATTAGAGAAAAATACATGCATGTCCCAATGTTGCATGCTTTTTAGAGGGGTTAATAAAGATTCAACACAATGTCTACAATGTGGAGAGAGCCACTATAAAGATGATTTAAGGAGATAAAGTTACCTGAAAGTTTTTTAGACACTTTCGTATCATTCCTCGCATCCAATACATGGTTAAATATAAGGGGATTGTAGAACTCATGACATGGCATGCTACTCATTGCTCGACCGATGGCATCATGAGAATTGTAGTTGATTCACTGGCATGGAAACATGGGGATCATCAATGGCCAGATTTTAATAATGCGCGTTATCACTTACCTCATGGCTTTGGCACGGATGGTGTTAAACCGTCTGGCTTCAAGTCCATATAATGGTGTACTTGTTCTATTGTAATTACAACCTCCCTCCATGGGTGGCAATCAAGAAAGGTCATATCATGCTTGCTCTCCTTGTGTGAGACAAGTATAAGATGGAAAACATGGATGTGTATCTCAAGCCTTTGATTGAGGAGCTTGAGACGCTATGGCGAGGTATTAAAGTCCATGACGTTTCAAGGGCAATAAATAAGCATGAGGCAGAGGTGAAACAAGTTTTGCTTTGGATGATGCATGAGTATCCTGGGTTCTTGGAGTGCTTAGAAACCTACTTCAACCTTATATGCATAAGGCTTTAGCCTTTAAACTTTAAGTTTATATCTCTATCTCAATCATATCAATTTCAAATTAGGTTTGGCAACCTCCAGACATCATGCATGTCCAATTTGAGGACCATCACTTGTTTCAGAAAGACCCTCTACAGTTAAGAATGTGGTGTATGACAAACATCATGGATTTCTCCCTCCTTCACATCCCAAGTTTGTGCCACATGATGTCTCACCACCTATGATGATAGGTAGAGATTCGTTTGAGGCATGGAGAAGCACTCCCAATCCACCACCAAGTTTGTGCCACATGATGTCTCACCACCTATGATGATAGGTAGAGATTGGTTTGAGGCATGGAGAAGCACTCCCAATCCACCACCAAATGGGATGTATAGACACTCAATCTGATTTCGACTTCCATATTGGTGTGACACGAAGATCAATAATCTCTTAGATCCCATGCATATTGGTGTGACAGGAAGATCAATAATCTCTTAGATCCCATGCATATCTTCAAGAATGTGGCAACAAATATTTAGGACCATTTAATTTGTAGAAGAGGTATAAAGGGTGCAAGGGATGACTTATAAAACATTGGACGTTTTCAAAGTGCATGGCTATTTTAAAGTGAGTGGAAAAATAGTCCTACCAAAGGCACCATGGGGATTAACCAAAAGGGAGCACAATAAGGTGAAAAGTGTGATTGCCTCTTTTTGTACACAAATGGGAGTAATGCATTCATTGAAGAGTGCCTTCAAAAAGACCAAAAAGAAAGGAGAGGAACAATTATATGGCCTCAAGACACATCATTGGCACAAGATATTATAGGTATATAAATATTCGCTTATTCATTTGAGTCTCTTTGTGGTACATAATTTGTAAAATCATATACTAACTTCTATTTTTTTTTATGCATAGTTTATTCTTCCAATTGCTATAGTTGGTTGTGGAGACAAGAAGGTAAGAGAGGCTATTTACAAAATGGGAATCTTGGTGTGGTATGAATCTTCTCTTCAATTCACTAAGTTATATTGCTTATTTGGAATTATCATGTACTCACAAGCTATGTATTGGTAGATAGTACACATAATTGCCATGTATGTAGGTACATATCCTTAAAGGAGATAGATCCTACATCCATTGAGATGGCTCGTCTCAATGCTATTGAGTCAGTGTGTATGGTCGAGGACAACTTTCCTAGAACAATTCTCACTAGCCAATTACATCTTATGGTGCATTTGGTTGATGAAGTGGCGTTGTGTGGTGTTGTTCATGTTCAATGGATGTTTTTCCTTGAAAGGTTCTTAAAAAGCTTAAATGAATTTGGGAGACAAAAAGCAAGGCCAGAAGGAAGCATGGCAGAGGGATGGTTGATGCAAAAATCTTTTGTGTATATCTCAAAACATCTCGCATAGATTCTTCCATGCCACAATTGTGGAGCAATGAGGAGGATGATCAACTAATCACTAATGTGCCTCACGAAAAAGGAAGGAAACAAAGACTAGATGAAGCATTACACCACAAGGTGAATACATTTTGCATTGTAAATATTCCCATCATGGAAAAGTGGATTGGGAGATATAAGGATGCAATCAATAGACGAAAGGATGAGAGAAGTGCTTTCAGAGAAGAACAAATAGGCGCTTGCCATTCCCACCTACCTTGGAACCTCTATCACATGTGATCAATATAGAATGGCTTCGTATGCAAATATCGATGGCATCACAAAATGGAGAGATGATCACAAGAGAAGAGCATGAGAATGCAAGAGGATGTGACCCTCAAATAAGTATATTCTTCATCTCTATCTCACGTATATACCTTGTTTAAAGCACTATACTAAATGTCATAGACTTTTGTTTAATGTTAGTATAATCTATATAATGCAATATGGTCAGAGGGAGGGCACTTTCGCATGGATCATGTGGATTCTAATAGAAACACATTTGATCATGGGGTGATGGCAACTTTTGAGCAAGAAAGTCAAGCTAGTAGACATGATACCAATGTCATCGAGGACATTCTTGAGTATTATGGAACTATTCATGATATTCTTGACGTTGGATTTAGAGAGTTTAGTCTATTCATCTTTGATGTCGAATGGTTCAGGGTGATATATAGAGGTGCTCAAGCAACCGTGAAGAAATATCCAAATGGGTTCTCTCATTTGGAATGATGAGAAAGATACCATCGTACTACCTCAACACTATCAATAGGTTAGTAACCTAACAATTCCTAGATTAAATCTCGATGTAGTATAATAAAAGTGTCATTAGGACCTCAATGGAGTCTTCTTGCGCCCTTTTATTTGGCAGTTTAAGGGAGTCAAACCTTTTCTCTTAAGAAGAAATGTTTTCTAATTTGAAGCTTCAAAACGGCTACTTTATTCGAATTTGAATTTTGGGAGAAAAATGGAATTTAAAATCTAGCGGATAAAACCATATCATGTAACATATCTATGGAAAGCTCTTGATGCATAGATCACAGATCTGTAATCTCCGCTCAAATCGGAGCTTGTATGTAGAAGTTATGGAGGTCCGAAAATTGTAAAATTGCCCTCCCCCCCTTTTTGGGGGGAAAAGTGCGCCCTTTGACCACTCTTACACCTCTCTTAATCACCAATGGAAGATGTTGGTGGTCATTCAAATACTAGAACCTATACAGAGTTGCTTAATATCGCATGCCATACTCAAGGAGGTCCAATTATCACCTTTTAATTAATTTTTTATAAATTTATCGAGTAGATTTATTATATAATGATTTTTTACATATTAATTTGCTATATAGTAATATTTTGTTAGATAAATTACTATATAGTAATATTTAACTAGATAAATCACTATATAGTATTTTTTTATTATTGATTACTATATAGCAATATGTTTCTATATAGACTACTATATAGGAAAGTTTTCCTAGATCGATTACTATATAGTGAATGCTTTCATGACTTTTGCTATATAGCATTTTTATTGCATAGTTTACTATATAGTGAATGCTTTCATGACTTTTTCTATATAGCATTTTTATTGCATAGTTTACTATATAGGGATTTTTTGCTAGTTTATGTGCTATATAGCAAGCGTTTTCCTAGAATGAAGAATTAGAAAGTGTTTCACTTTTCCTAAATCCTAAATTTAACTAGATATGTTCATTTTTTCTAGTAAACTATCTAGCAAAATGATTTTTTTTTTGCTATATAAGAATGTGTTAAAAGTCCCTAGTGAGATAAAGAACGAGAAAGGCCTGTACTATGGTAGATTAACAATGGCAAAAAAAAAACTTCCATCTACAAGGCAAAATCAGATAGATAGATCATTGTTTGGTGATAAATTCATGGCCACGGTTTCAAACGCGTCCTGGAGCCGGACCTGCAGGGAAGTGGCATTGTCCGTGGCCTGCAAGTGAGCATGATGGTAAGAAACTAATGAAATTATGAGAGAGAAATAATGTACGTCATATAAACAACAGGGCACTTACTGGGATCATGGGTGACGAGCTATGCGATGCCGCCGAAGTCACACACGAGGCCGAGGGGGCGCAAGCGGTTTTGCCAGAAGAGGTTCAAGGTGTAGGAGACATGGCCGTAGACGTGGCACGCACCACACCTAATGACATACTAATGAACATCACTTTTTATATAAAGATTGTTGGAGATAAAAGTGCTTAGTTATAAAGTGTAAAGAAGCATTTTGTTTTAAAATATTATGACCGAGGTGTTGATGATGAAATTTATGAAGTTTTACCTTATAGGTATTCCAAAAAATGCTCCAAATCTATTTCTCTCTCTCTCTCTCTCTCTCTCTTACACACACATACACACACATAAAAACGAAATGTGGGTGTCTTTAGGTGTCCACATAATAGTGCAATATTCTCTACTACATATAGTAAAAAATACTTTGAATCTCTCTCTCAAAGTTAACTGTGTCTGTAGCTATCTACATAATCGTACAATATTGTCTATGATATATAGAAATCATTTGAATAACAACACTTAGTAAAATAAAAAACCTAATTTTCAATGTATTTCTCTTTTAAAAAAATAATCTTCAACTTGAAAAAAAAGTCTATAACCATTATTATATAATGATTTTTTACATATTAAAAATTTGCTATATGAGAGTGAGAGAGAGAGAGAGAGAGAGAGATGTTTTCTAGAAGAAGGCACTTAAGGTGATACATTAGGGGTAGCCCCTCTTAATTTCCTAACCCCAACTTAGATTTAAGGGAGGGTGGGGAGTATGACATCATTGGCAACCAGAACGCTCACCACCTGTTCACTCAGGGGCCTTTTCCATAGTTCCTAGCTCATAGTAGTAACCGGCAATATATTCATATAATAGAATGGAATCTCCGTGGAAGATTAGCAAGATCAACCCACAGATCCATATAAAAGAGCCATGGACTCATCCGTTGAGGACGAGCAAGGTCAATCAACCAGATCCATGCCCGGTTTCAAAAAACAACTCTTATTCCTTGTTCCAATATCTTCCACGACGCAGGTGTGGGTATCTTCGGCGACCCGGAGCCCGAGCATCGGATGGTCAGCACCCTCTAGGATCCTTCGCAGGTGACCTAGCGCTTCACTCATAGGCCGCTTCCTTGGTCCCTCATCCACCGTACCGGAAGCTCACCATTTAAATCGAACCGAGGCTGATCAAGACCTCGGCCGACCTTGCTACACGAGACGTCCTCCGTTGACTCTCCGTCAGCAGTTGCAACTTTAATAGTTAGGTCTCCATGACCTTAATCCACAAGATAGTCAAAATGCTTCCCCAGCATTCTTGACATAAAACAATCATTTACAAACAGGTCACAAAATATAGTTTCTATATCGACTCTCGTCTTTCCACATTATCCCTTCTCAGTCCACATTACTTATTCCATTTTCCATTCATATGTTTACTCATTCTTATCCATTCACTCATATCGATAACACATTATTTTACAATACACATTCACATTTAGTATTCTACATACACCTCCATGTTCGTACATCCACATCATACATCCAATCCCACATCCACATACATACATCCACATCCGCATTCACACATCTACATCTACATGCATACATCCACATCTCCATGGATACATCCATATCCCCATTCATATTCACATCCATACATTCACATCCACATCCACATCTCATCCATACATTCACATCTCCATGCATACATCCACATCCACATTCACATTCACATCCATACATCTACATCTACATGTATACATCCATATCTCCATGTATACATCCACATCTACATTCTCATTCACATCTATACATCTACATCTACATGCATACATCCACATCTCCATGTATACATCCACATCCACATTCTCATTCACATCCATACATCTACATCTACATGCATACATCCACATCTATATGTATACATCCACATCTACATTCTCATTCACATCCATACATCTATATATACATGCATACATTCACATCTCCATGTATACATCCACATCTACATTCACATTCACATCCATACATCTATATCTACATGCATACATCCATATCTCCATGTATACATCCACATCTACATTCTCATTCACATCTATACATCTACATCCACATGCATACATCCACATCTCCATGTATACATCCACATCCACATTCCCATTCACATCCATACATCTACATCTACATGCATACATCCATTTTCACATTTTCATTCATATAACCCCATACGCCTTCACATCTATTCTTTTACATCACATCCATTCTCGCCCTATCACAACCCATATATATCTTATCCCATCACATACACTTCTTATCTTATCCCATACACATCTTATCACATCTTAACTCATCTTATCACATCCTAACTCATCTCATATGTATCTTATCACATCTCATCACATCTCATACACCTCTTATCACATCCTAACTCATCTTATCACATCCTAACTCTTCTCATATACATCTTATCACATCCTAACTCATCTCATATGCATCTTATCACATCTCATACACCTCTTATCACATCCTAACTCATCTTATCACATCCTAACTCTTCTCATATACATCTTATCACATCCTAACTCATCTCATATGCATCTTATCACATCTCATCACATCTCATACACGTCTTATCACATCTTAACTCATCTTATCACATCCTAACCCTTCTCATATACATCTTATCACATCCTAACTCATCTTCTCACATCCTAACTCATCTCATATACATCTTATCGCACCTCACACATCTCTTATCACATCCTATCCCTTCCCATATCTACTTATAGAATACAAGGGAATTCTTATATTGATATAAGATTTCTTTACGCATCTAATTATGCATAAATTCCATTTAAGGAGACTAACACTTTCGAAATAAAATTAATCTTTTATGCATCTTCCTATGCATAAATTCAATTTAGATGAGAATGACACTTTTGAATTAAAATCAATCTTCTATGCATCTTCCTATGCATAAATTCAATTTAGATGAGAATGACACTTTTGAATTAAAATCAATCTTTTATGCATCTTCTTATGCATAAAATTCAAATGTGATAAAAGTAACACTTTTACAATAAAATAATCATTTTTTTTCTATAATATTTTTATAATAAAATAATAATTTATTTATTTTTTCACCTCTATGCACGAAATTCAATATGATAAAAGTAACATTTTTATAATAAAATAATCATTTTTTAATTACAATTTTACAATAAAATAATCATTTTTTTTCATACCTCTATGCATGAAATTCAATATGCTAAAAGTAACACTTTTATAATAAAATATTCATCTTTTATGCATACCTCTATGCATGAAATTTAATTATGCTAAAAGTAACAGTTTTATAATAAAATATTCATCTTTTATGCATATCTCTATGCATGAAATTCAATTATGCTAAAAGTAATATTTTTATAATAAAATATTCATCTTTTATGCATACCTCTATGCATGAAATTCAATTATGCTAAAAGTAACACTTTTATAATAAAATATTCATCTTTTATGCATACCTCTATGTATGAAATTCAATTATGCTAAAAGTAACATTTTTATAATAAAATATTCATCTTTTATGCATACCTCTATGCATGAAATTCAATTATGCTAAAAGTAACATTTTTATAATAAAATATTCATCTTTTATGCATACCTCTATGCATGAAATTCAATTATGCTAAAAGTAACACTTTATAATAAAATATTCATCTTTTATGCATACCTTTGTGCATGAAATTCAATTATGCTAAAAGTAACACTTTTATAATAAAATAATCATTATAAAAACTTGACATTAATCAATTAACCATTCACCTAGGATAGAGAATGGTTGGTTTTGTTAGAAAAGGGAGGGAAATACCTTTTTGTAATGAGGTATAACATTTTTAGAGAAGACATAAAACATAAGAACCATTAAAGTCATAAAAATCATAAAATAAGTGAAAAGAAGAATCACCAACTTACTAATGACTTTGAAAGCTTTCCTTTGGATTGATTTGAGGGTTCAACTCTTGTTTGGACAAGAGTGGCCAACCAATCTTTGAAAGAGGGAAATGTCAAAAACTAATGAATTATTAATAAATTCATAGTTCTTGGCTTAGGTGAAATAGAGTAACAATGCCTTAAACATTATATATTTTCAACAAGGGGGAGGTTCTATTTATAGGAAAAACTGAGCTCCTAACCAAATAAACTGATTCTAAAATTTTTCAAGTCAGTTTGGTCAATTTTTGACCATTTTTAGGTCAGTTAAGCTAACTTTTTGGAACTAGACTTGAATGAGGAGAGAGGAGAGATGAAATATCTCAAATTTTTATGATAAAAAACTCAATTTTTCCATGTGAAGTAGGTGCCTCATTGAAGGCCCTCCCCTTCCTTACATATGTGTCAAAAATGGAATCATTATACTCAAAATATCTCATATTTGGATATTACTCATAGTTTTTTACTAATAAACCTTGTATATTTTCAACTCTTCATCTTATGTGAGCATTGAAGGGACTCCCCTTCCTTACATAGGTGTCAAAATAGAATCATTATATCCAAAATATCTCATATTTTTAATATTGCTCATAGTTTCTTACTAATAAACCTTGTACATTTTCAGCTCTTCATCTTATGTGAGCATTTACTCATTTTTGGGTATCTTCTTTTACAAAATTGGATTTATCTCCTCCCCACACATGGATTGATCCTATTGGCCCCAAAGGAACCTTAATTGGACCATAATCCAAAGATTTCTAAAAATCTAGACCCTTAGGCTAAGGTCCTTCATACCCATTTTCAACTAATTCCAATTGCACATTGGAAAGTTCTTTTTGAATTTCTGTTTCAGGGGAACTTATTTTAATAAGATGAGATATTTTTCTATCAAAAAATATTCAAAATTTGAATATTCTCTCTCTAGAATATTTTCTCTCTATGTCAAAACAGGTAGAGACGAGATCTCTTATATTTCTGAAGAGGGAATTGATTACAGGGAGAAGATGCTGAACATTTTGCGAGGCTGGGGAGGAATCTTACAAGCAATAAAGAAAGGTCATTTGTTGCTCTCATTAATAGTTCCAGGAAAGTACAAAGTGAAGAACATGGATGTATATTTGGCACCACTTATTGATGAGTTCGCACCTTGTGGAACGGAATTGAAGTGAAGGACATGTCAAAGCAGAGTGGCCAAAGACTTGCAACTGTGCAAGGTATTCTCATGTGGACAATGCATGATTGGCCTTGCTATGGACAATGCTCAAGTTTGTCTATATCGGGTTATAATGCATGTCCTCTATGTGGTCCTCGACTTGATTCAAGATACTCAAAAGCATTACGAAAGAATGTCTACCAAGGACATGTTAGGAATCTTCCAAAAAATCATGAATTGCAGGATGGTAATCTAGGAAGACCTCCTCCAAGTGCACTGAAGGCAAGCGATTGGAAGCTCAAATGGGAGAAATGTGGCAACTTGGCATGTCCTAGGATGAAGAGGATCTCCATATTTCACCAACTCCCCTATTGGGGTGATCTTCTTATAAACCATTTGCTTGACCCGATGCATATTTTCAAGAATGTAGCTGACATTCTGTGGAAGACCATGACAGGAAAAAAAGAGACTAAAGGCCAAAGGGACGACTTAGAAGAGATAGGTTGCATGCAAGAGTTGTGGGCTCGCACTAGACCCAATGGAAAGGTGCTACTTCCAAGAGCCCCATGGGTTTTTAGTAAGATGGAGGAACAACAAGTGAAGAGGACAATTTCAGAGTTTCAGACTTCTACAGGTTGTATGCATTGCTTGAAAAGTGCATTTACAAAGGATGATGATCTTAGTGGCCTCAAGTCTCATGATTGGCACAAGTTTTTACAACTTGTGCTCCCCATAGCAATAAAGGATTGCCTCACTGAAGAAATTAGAGCTACTATCTATAAGATTAGCACATTGGTGCATTGGATTTCTTCAAAAGAGATAAAGAGAGACACTTTGGAGACAGCGCATTTAAACTCCATGGAGGCACTCTGCATGGTAGAGAAGTTTTTCCCTACAAGTTTATTAACAATCCAGATGCATCTGCTAGTTCATGTTGTAGATGAGGTTGCAGTTGTTGGAATAGTCCATTCAAGATGGATGTTCTTTTTGAAGAGGTTTATGAATACATTAAAGGGATTTGTTCGCCAAATGGCTCGCCCGGAGGAAGCATGTCAGAAGGGTGGCTGATACAAGAGTCCCTTGTTTACATCACTGAATATTTAAGTTCATCAGATCCAGAGATACCTCAACTATGGTCTCAAGAGTCTAACAGGCGAGTCATTGGTGAGAGGAACCTCAAGGCGGCCAAGGCATTAAGAGAAAGATGGATAACAATTTGCGGGAAAAAATCAACAAATTTTGCATCTTGAACTCGCATGTAATGGAGAAGTGGATTGAGACATATGAAGCTCTCAAGCGACAGAGTACAAGATCGTTTAAGTTTCAGAAGGAATTGCACTACAAGAAATCTCCCATATCCAAAAGGTCTGCAAGCTCTTCTGGACTTTCCCACAGGTAGATGGCTAGAAGCTACAATTTTAGAAGCCAAACATGCTGGTTTAACTATAACAGAGGAGGAGGAGGAGCTTACAAAAGGATGCGATTGGCATGTAAGTGTTTAAGTTCTACATGTCTCTCTTTTTTTTCTCTACATGTCTCAGTTATTATTTGTCCTCAACAATCTTTATGTGCTATTTGTAGTATCACAAATATGGGGAGTTTTGGTCACATGGACGTCATTTATGAGTAGAAGGAATAGACCAAAGAAGAGCAATCTTTGATTGTGGTGTCATAGCACAATTTATTCAAGAAAGTCGAGCAAGTGCGTCCTCAACAATCTTTATGTGCTATTTGTAGTATCACAAATATGGGGCGTTTTGGTCACATGGACGTCATTTATGAGTAGAAGGAATAGACCAAAGAAGAGCAATCTTTGATTGTGGTGTCATAGCACAATTTATTCAAGAAAGTCGAGCAAGTGCAAGTGATAATAACACAATTAGTGGAATGCTTTGATTACTTTGGAACCATTCAAGACATATTAAAGGTTGGCTTTAGAAGTTTTGAGTTGTTTATCTTTGATGTGAAGTGGTTCAAGGTAATCACAAATGGGCCACATGTAACTGTACGTAGAGACAAGAGTGGCCTCATCCAAGTGGACTCCACAAAGGTATGGACCGATCATCCAGTTGTAATTGTTAATCGTTTATGTAGGAGTTGGTCATGAATCGCCTACCAAGTAGGCAAGAAGAGAAGTACGCTCACAAATATGGCCTTGTGGCCTTATTTGAGATGCTTGAAGCAGAAGGAAAGACCATCAATTGGGAGGCATTACCATAATGTAAGTCCTCTAAACTATTAGTATATGATAGGGAGTGGGAAGGCATAGCTCAAGAGCTCACAGAGACACCAGAGAGGTTTCAACAACAAAGAGAGAGGCGGCAAGGACGAGACTCCAAACAGTAGGGGCTTCTCATCTTGGGAGTGGTGGTTACGAAACCATGCGCCATGAATTTGTAAGTATTTGTAGCAATTTTGTTTATCTAAATGTATGTATGTGGGCTAAATGTTGATTTCTAAAAGTTGTAATTGTTAATCGTTTATGTAGGAGTTGGTCATGAATAGGCGAGAAGAGAAGTACGCTCACAAATATGGCCTTGTGGCCTTATTTGAGATGCTTGAAGCAGAAGAAGAGACCATCAATTGGGAGGCATTACCATAATGTCCTCTAAACTATTTGTATATGATTAAAATATTCATGAGTAATGTTTCTTTATCTGAAAAATACAAAAACGAGCACGGTTGTCTTTTGTGCTCTATTTTGGACAGAATGGTGCTGTATGTTTACTGCTGCTGTTGAGTCTTATGGACTGTAGCATGTAGCAGGCAACACCATTCTGTCCAAAAAAAATTACTGTTATGGTCATCGGTATGTGCATCGGTATGTGCATCGGTATGTGCTTCGGTATGTGCTACGGTATGTGCCTTGGTATGTGTTTCGATATGTGCATCGGTATGTGCTACGGTATGCGCTTGGTATGGCCTTCGGAGAGAGCGTCGATATATTTATCAGGTATTACCGATGCAAATACCGACGTTGTGGTTCCGACGCAGATACCGGGGTTGATACCAATGATGGGGCTTTTTTAGACCCAGTTTAATGACGTCGGTATAAGCGCCGGTATATTAGGTTATCATGTTGTATGTATGACATGAACTATTGTTGTAAGAATACTCGGCTAATTGTAAGAATTCAATCCAATTGGTTTGCTTTTCATTGCCATACATTCTAATAATATCCTCTAACACTTGGTCTACTCTCTCAGTTTTCCCATCTGTTTGAGGATGAAATGTGGTGCTCACCTAAGCTCAATACCAATGGCTCTCGCTTGCCAAAAATTAGATGTGAACTTTGAATCCCTATCAGACACTATACTTTGAGGCATACAATGCAAATGAAAATTTTCTTTCACAAACAACTTGGCTACCTCAAGAGCACCACATCTGTCTTCTTCTTAGAAAAGAAGTGAGCAATCCTCATCAAACGATTGTAAACTACAAAGATAGTGTCATATAATCCTCTAGAAGTGGAAAATTTAGTGATAAAATCCATTGAAATTGATTCCCACTTCCTAGAAGAAATGTCTAAAGATTTCATTTGACCTGGCATTCTATATTGTTCAATCTTCGCTTGCAGACAATGCAAACATTCTCTAATATAGCGTTGGACATCACTCTTCACACCAAGCCAAAAGTAAGCTTTTAGAACATTGTTGTACATTTTGTTATATCCAACATGTCCAGAAAATGGTGCATCATGACAATCATGAGGAATTTTGACCTTAAAAGATGATTCACTAGGCACACAAAGTCTCTCATTATAGTACAAGTTCCCCTTGACCATAAAATATTTTCCCTCAACCCTCTCAAATGGAGTCTTGGAATTCTCTCTAGGATGCTCACATAAAAGGGATCTCTCACAATTTCAGCTCTAATGTTTTCGATTATGTCCAACCAAACGATAGTCAAGGAATTAATCAAGGGATCCTACTCAAAGCATCAGCCACCTTGTTCTCCTTACCCTCAATGTATTTGATCTCAAAATCATACTCGCATAGGAGGTCCATCCACCTCCTTTGCCTATTGTTTAACAAAGATTGAGTGAATAAATATTTTAAACTTTGATGATCAGTTTGAAGTTCAAACTTAACACTAAGTAGGAAATGTCTCCAATGCTTAAGGAAATGAACATTTGCAACCAACTCGTGGTCATGGTTAGGACACTTCTCTTCATGGATCCTAAGTTTCCTTGACTCATATTCTACTACTCATCCATCTTGAGAGAGAACACATCCAATTTGTGTTCCACTAGCATCACAAGTTACTACAAAAGGTCTCCCTATTTCTGGTATTTTTAAAATATAATTCTCAGCACAACCCCTTAACTTTTAAAGCGTCAAAAGCTACTTGACACCTTTCATCCCACTTTTTTTTTTTTTTTGGTGAGATCTATCAATGGAGAAGCTATCGTAGAAAAGTCTCTAATGTGTTTTCTCTCGAATTGTGCCAATCCTATGAAGATTCTCACATTTGTCACGCACCTAGGTCTAGGCCATTCCATAATCACTTTAATCTTCTCCAGATCTATGTGGATACCCTCCTTAGAAATGACACGGCCTAAATACACAATCTTGTCCTTAGAAAAGAAACACTTGGTCATCTTTGCATACAACTTGTGATCCCACAACTTTTGAAGTGTTTTCCTAAGATGAATTAAATGATCTTTTCCATTATTTGAATACACAAAAATATCATCTAAGATTACAAGAATGAAATCATCTAAATATTCACGAAACACATTATTCATCAAACACATGAAAGTAACAGGTGCATTAGTCAATTCGAAAGGAAGAACATTGAACTCATAATGCCCATACGGAGTCTTAAATGCAGTCATAGCAATGTCTGCTTCTCAGATGCGAATTTGATGGTATCTAGATCGCAAGTCAATCTTTGTAAAGACAGAGGACCCACTGAGTTGACCGAATAACTCATCTATGTGAGGTAAAGGGTACTTATTCTTAATGGTTAGCCTATTCAACCCTCTATATTCAATGCAAAGTATATAAGTCCCATCCTTTTTCCTTTGAAACAAAACTCGACTACCCCAAGGAGAAACACTAGGTCTAATGAAACCCTTTTGCATCAAGTCATCCAACTGAATCTTCATCTCTCTCAACTCATCCACATAAACCTATAGGGTGCCCTAGAGTAAGTTTGGGTTCTTGGTTGTACTTCTATGGCAAGATCTAAGTCTCTAGCAAGAGGCATCCCAGGTAGGTCACCCGAAAAACATCACGATATTCATCAAGGAGTTTCTTCACATACTTGGGACGGTCTTGCTTCTCTGTCTCTTCCTTAAGCTCATCGACAAAGATTAAGAATGTCTCACACCCTTGCCTAACCCCTCTCAAAAGTTTCATGGTTGAAATTAGAAGGGCCTCACTATTCCTCTCTTCCCCCTGAATAACTTGGGTTTCTTCCTTTTCTCACTAGCAAAACACACAATCCCATCTGCACAATTGATGAGGGCTTTTTTGGAGACTAACCAATCCATCCCAATTATTGCATCACACTTACCTATCTTGATGGCATAGAAGTCTCCCTTACACTTCCTTTCCGATAAGGTGAAAGATGAGTTTTTCCATTGGAAAGTTGTACGGGCTTGTTTCCTTGATTTCCTAATCTTAAGTGTTGTGATTTCACAAGTTTTGGAGAAATAAAGCAATGAGTGTTACCTGAGTCAACTAAAAATTGAACATCTCGATTTCTAATCTTTCCTTTTATTCTTATCACGGAAGCATGTGCATGAGACACTACAAGAGTAGAAACCTGTAGCGACCCTTACGGGGGTCGCTACAGAAGTCGTTCCAAAGGTTGCTCTTGACCATCGTTTAAACGACTTCTTTAGCGACGTTTTTGAGATGCATAAACGATGCTTTTTGGGTGGCATAAACCATGTTTTGAGGGTGGCATATACATCGCGTTTGGGTGGCATAAACGACGTTACAAGGGTGGCATAAACCACGTTGTTAGGTGGCATAAACGATGCCGTGAAGGTGGCATAAACGACCCTATTTGAGTGGCATAAACACCCAAGTTTGGGTGGCATAAGCGACCCAATTTGTATTATTTTTTTAAGCCGTTGGGGTCGCTTAAAAGACCTTTGTTCTGAATGTTTTTTTTTTAGCCGATGCGCATTCTCTTTCTCTCTCTCGGTCATACACATTATCTCCACTTGTGTCTCTTGCACACACATTCTCTCTCTCTTTCTCCCTCCCTCTCTCTCTCTCTCTCTCTTTCTCCCTCTCTCTCTCTCTCACACATACACACACACTTCACGTAAACATTGGTCTCTCTCTCTCTCTCTCTCTCTCTCTCTCTCTCTCTCTCTCTCTCTCATACACACTTGCCTCTTTATCACACACACATCCGTACATATACAAACATCATAAAAAATCTCTCTTTCTCTCTCTCTCTCTCTCTCTCACACCACACATACGCACGCGCATTCGTGTACGACAAAAGACCCAAGAATCGACATACATCGACTTTTGAAAAAGCAATGGCCGACATCGATTACGGTAAGTATAAATTAAATTTTGCAATCAATTAACATTTAAATCTGTAGATTTGGGAGGTAGACACTTCAAGAAACTCTTGATAGATGTAACACATGTGCATCATGGCCAAAAACACACATACATAAAGAAAATGTTAATGAAAGAGTGCCATCATTTTGAATGAGCGACTATATGTACCAAAAAATTATGTCTACAAACTTAGCACTAAATGGCTGTATCATTAATCGGAGTCATCAGAGGAAGAGTCCTCCTCTTGTACATTCTTGGGTGGTTGCGATGATAACCCTACTGCTACCTGTCGAGCAACCTCATCCATGTCGTTCTCACCATGTTGCTCCTGCAATTAAAAATGTCTATTAGCTATTTGAGTATAAAAAAAACCACATAACATATAACACATGCAGATCTTGATTGGCATAAAATAATATTTGATCGAATTACTTACAAAAGCATCGGGTGTCGGCATCTCCTTCTGTAGCGCTCTGTAGCCGTAAATTGTGGCTCTCCGTATCTCGTCTACAGATGGTGCTCGACCATAATCCTTTCTCTGTCATTTAAACATTGCATATATATAAGTAAGAAGTGAATTGAATGCATATGAGATCATAGATACATGGATACATATATATATATATATATACAAATAGCTATAGATAGACGAACAAAAAATTTGTGCACTTACAAAGAGTGCTCGAAAGCCACTAGAGCCCATCCGGCCAAGCCGAGAGGTGTGCCTTGACTGGACACGAGCCTGTGCTGCCTCCTGCAAATTAAATGCGCTTTTATATAAATATATAATTAATGCTATTCGAGAAGTACCTATCATATGCATTGAGTGAATTAACTTTGTGTACCTTCTATTGAGGCCATGTCACTCTCAAGCGAATCTCTTTCGTGAAGTGCCGCCAAGAATCTCTGCACATCGCAGGAGGGCGTGTATGCTCAGGGACGGCCGCAAATTTCCTAAGCATTTAACAACAGTGTGTTATTACAAGGTTTCACAATTTACGATCAATAAACATATAGATGGATATATAAACACATATACATAGGTAGGTGGATAGATAAATAGATAAATGTAGCGGTCTGTATGCGCTATGGATGCTCAATTGGGTGCATTTGGAAAGCGTACTGGCTCTCCGAATGGACCAATTGCACATCCATAGTGCATACGGACCGGCTGACGGTCCGTATATGCTATGCTAACGCATTTGGGTGCATGTCAATTACACCTTGAAGAACTATTTTGTGCAAGGTTACTGTAAGCCTCTAATATGGACATAAGTACAGTAAGAAGGTATGGTTACAAATTAACTAGTTTCTGCTGAGGGAAGAACATTATTCCTAACCTGGGGATAAGCAAATATGCATTGTGCGCTACCATAGCATTTACAAACACTTCTAGGATGATTTTGTATGTGTATTATTTTTGTTCAAGTTTTCTTTGATTTTTGATGATATTAATATGACATTAATATTTTATGAATGTAGATTCCGGGTCATCCTCTGGGACATTGCCTCCTCCCACTCTTCCTGTGCATCCATCTGTAGTTGCGAGAGTAGATGGTTCCTCTTCTTCCACATCATCTACGACACTAGGCGACTCACAAACATATTACGTTGAAAGAATCCCATGTTTGTGTGCAGCATGCCATGGCACTCATCGACGAATGCGACACATATGTTTTGCCCATATGGAGCAGTATGGTCCATGTCTTGATATGCCACCGCAAGAGGAACGGGAGCATCCCATGGTAAGTGGTGTCATTTTAGAACTATGTATAAATTCATATGCAAGTTTACTCCACACTATTAATCGTGTTTCATGTGTGTCTCACCCTTCATATAATCAACAATGATGCATTATTCAGCACATACCAGTTCTACATCCTCGATTTCATGAGGATTGTGAAGACCATGGAATTGATCCTTCATTCCTTCTACGCACACGATATAGTCAAGCCATTTTTCACTTGCAAATGGAGGCATCATCAACTTCTTTGCCCCAATCAGAGACATTGGGTGATCATCCATTACCTGATCGTCTTCTATCTCTCATTCAAACGTACAATCGTTGACGCTATGGAGGATGGTTGGGAGTAGCCCTTCCAGCAGATGGAGAGGTTTTCAGCTTTTGGGGTGCTCGATATGTGATTGCACCATCTACCATTCCCAATGGTGGACGAGGTCTCTTTATTGCACAGGATTTACGCGTGCCCGCAAACTCATAGGTGACTCTTATGTCATTTTGTGGGCCCATTTATGGTTGGGGCGCATGGCATGCACTTGTTTGCTTTATCAGAAGTATGACAACATATGGGCTTTGTGCTAATGCGGCCTCACTCACCGAAAGTTACATTGGATATAATTGTAGATCGCGGCTTTATATTGATGGAAGACCCTATGCTCAAGGAAATATAGCAGGGCTAATCAATAGTAGTAGAGGGAGAAATGAGAGAACAAATTGTAACTTTATGGAGTGTGAGAATAGTCACGAGCCATGTTATATGATTAGAGATGTACCCATATATATAGTAGTGTGTGCTACAAGATCATTACAAGCTGGCGAGGAATTATTTGTAAATTATGGATGGTGTCGACCATCACCAGCCCCTCTTTGAGAATGAAATTGGCTCTAGGGCTGTATAAAAGGGTACACAAGCTGCACACAAAGAGGACCAGAGGTTGGTTAAGCTGCGCACATACAGAGGTTTAGTCTGGTTGTCACCAACCTGTATTAATTAACTTTAATACATACATTAATGACAATTACCAGAAGCATTAAAGCTGGACACTACAAGCTCCTAAACTTACTTAGAGAGAGGTTGTCCTGAAGTTACTGTAAGCTTTGTATGAGCACAAGTGCAGTACAGTGGTATGATTAGGAGTAGTCAGCTTAAGCAAGGACAACTCCTGGGCTACGGCTCATTCTCTTTCCTACTGAAGCGTGGATAAGAGAATACTAATCTTTAACCAGCAAAGCTGGGTGTACAAGCATCTAGTTAGCAAGCTGGACTTGAGAGGTTTCCGAGACAAGTAGGGGAGAGAGGGTATAAAACTGCTCATACCCTTTATACCTGCTTTATGCGAGAAAGAACTCGCTTCTGCCAGAAGAAGCTGACCTTTTTGACCAGTAAAGCTGCCCTTTTCCTCAGATGGCGAGGAAGAGCTATGCACAAAAAGAAGAATTGGTGGGCTGATTTGTGTGTGTGTAAGTGCGAGAGTATGTGAACTTTCTAGAGAACGTTTCAGGAGTTTGACGTTCCAAACTTTCTTTATTTAATTTAACAATAATTCAACCATATTACTCAAAGAAAGAAGTAGACTTGAATAACATAGCAAAGCAAATAATTGTACCGTGCATTGTTCCGTCGATGCTTTAGAAGCGTTTGCATCTCATGCAATACAGCGGTCTCGTCCCAACCAACGCCGAACTCCTACGCGAGGATTGCCAACACATATTTCTTGTCATTATCATCTTGATCCCTACAATTTGAAAAAAAAGTCACTTTAGTTAGATTTATCATTTGATATCAATGTATACAGAGATTTTAAAAAATACATGAAAGAATTGGACTTACCGCTAGTGGATGTGTATCTTGGGCATGTATGTGTGCACGAGCTCTCTCAAGCGGCGACGGAAAAGTGCCCCACTGTCTACATACTGCACTCGCCCACTCTGATCCACCTGAATGCTAATGGGCATCGTGCCCGATAGCATGTGAAGCCCCGAGGTGGCAGGTGGAGGTGCAGAAGGAGGCACACATGGTGAAGGGACTGGTGATGGTGATGGCTGACTACTACTACTGCACAAAAAACACATATAATTTTTAAGATTCATTTTGGATGGTTTCATTAAAATTACACCTAGACACGGAGTAGATTAATTCATACCTTGAACGACGGCGCCTCTGTGCCAAGGGAGTGCCCTCAACCTGTGTCAAAACACTGGGGCCCGGCGTCTGCTGCACCTCCGTCTGCACCAAAAGCGTATGCACGGGTTGGGGTGTGCCGCCACCTCCGGGAATAGGATCCCTGGAAGAGTCCTCCCCAAAGGCTACTGGCCGTACTAGTGTCAAGAGGTGAGTGATGATTGACTCAAACTGGGGTACAGTCATGGCAGGGTACTCAATCATATCCTCCTGGATGGACTCTCTGTCTACCGCCATTTGTCTCAAGATCCTCTTGATGACCATCAAGAGGGGAGCCTTTTCTTGCTCAGCCATAGCTATTTCAAGGAAAAAAATTGTAGTCAACTCATGAGAAAGAGAGAGCCAATAGAGATCATGCGTAAAGGACAACACAGTTATGTGCTTGGGCAAGAACTAGGGAAGTGCTGAAAAAGCCAGCAAGTACACGTCAACTTTTTTCTCGAAGGAAAAGTCGTGAAACCAAGGTGCACAGAGGCCAGCCAAAAGCTACTCTGCCCCAGGTTATGCTCAAGTGATGCGTGGACTGCCCCTTTTATGTTCCCCTGCTACTCTCGCTTTTATTTATAATATGCTCTAAAAATAACAAGCATGTATTCTAAAAAAAATACAGCTCTTTAGATCCCCACGCCTGAGCTGCCATGGTTGAGCCTGATGCTCATCATGTACATGATGTACATAGACTTCACGTTTACCATGTCCAAGAAGTACATGGTCTTCTTCCTCGCACTCCAGCACTATAGCTGCTCTAGGTTCCAATTGTGCAAGATGCACCATGTGTACATGCTCTCTCTCAGATCCATGTGTGCTGGCCCTTCATCTTGTATAAAAGATGTCACCAACTTGTATTAATCAAATTTAATACATACATTAAGGACAATTACCAGAAGAACCATGGATGGACACCAGAAGCTCCTAAGCTATTTAGTGAGAGGTAGTCCTAAAGATATTGTAAGGCTCTGATATGAGCACAAGTACAGTGAGATGGTATGGCTACAAGTAGCTAGTGAAGGATAGATAAGTTCAATACCAACCAGCTCTGGATTGCTTTGGATTAACTCCTCGCAGCTTGCTGTGGATTAACTCTTCTACAATTTCCTAAGTATGGAAACCTAAAGGCCACTAGGGCAGCCCATGTCCCTAAGGCATATGATAGAGAGAGAGAGAGAGAGAGAGAGAGAGCATAAGGACCGGGGGTGCATGTTAGAGCTAGATCTAGCCTACAAAGGAAATCGCACACCAAAACTGGCTAAGGTCATTTATATTAGCAGAAAGGCATATGCCAAATCACCAGCCATCACCTTTACCTTTGCAGCCCATTCCATCGCAACAAAACAAGAGTCATCCTTCATATTTGATCCGCCACATGTACTCTTTTAGGTGCACCTCAAAGAGATAACCATCTGGTTCGCTATCAGCAAAACAGCACCAAACAAACAAACCCTGGTTACGACAGCAATACTCTCTCTCACCTTGGCCACTAGCCGCCGCCAGCGATAAAGCAAAACCAAAGTAATACCTCTGAACTCCCCGTTAGCAGAAGCAACAGCCCCAACACAGTACACACACGTAAAAGGCTCTGTCTGTCATCGCCAGCCACTAGTTGCTACTGCAGGCAGCAAACAACAATAATGTACCATATGAAACACCTCGAAAACTCCCACAAACCAAACCGACTGAGGTCTCTGCTGAAGCTTGGCGAAACTACTATCGACACCAGTCTCCTTCTCTACTTCTCTGCCAGTCGACCCACACGTTCTCTGTGCTACACCTCAACTGAAGGCAACCATCTCCTGCGCCACCCCAGCCACTACCATCACTACCCAACCAAGATCACCCTGGCCCTCAACTACTGTAGCGATCATGTACATGAGCTCTGCTATCACGTTCTTCCTTTCCTAAGAGCCGCCAAAGGTTCTTTTTGCTACAGGTTCTCTGTCAGCTACACCACAAAAAAAAACTAGCATGGTCACTACAGGCGGTGGGATACCCTCACTCTAAATCTTCCCGAAGCACCTTCTCTCTGTGCTTCCCTTTCTTTTTTGGTGTGCACGCTCATCCTTTTACCAGCCGCCATGAGGCATCCATGTGATTTCTAGTTTTAGCCCAAGAATCTTTTGCTATGACCGGCGACCATAGTTATTGTCTCACACTTAGTATACATGTCCACCAAGAGCACCGTCTATCATAAGGCCATTTCCCACTGGTAGCCATACACACTGCTGCAAACAAAAAAACTTCAAATCTCAAGCACCTGCTCCCAAAAAAAGCATGCATGTACTAGCTTACTACCAAACTGTGTATTGAACACACTTTAGGGATTCAATCTTGTGTCTCGTGTGCTTCTCTCTCATCTCTCTCATGCTATCGCCTCCATCTCCAACATGGTATCAGAGCATGTGCAATTCATGGCGATCACAGTTCTCTTCTTCTTTCCATACAATAAGCAAGATAAGTCTCAACACGCTTCTCTTTTTCTTTCCATACAACATACATGTTTCTTTTCCATGGCACGCATCCATATCGTATGTGTGTGTATGAATACACACACATACAAGGCCACACGCAAGAGAAGGGATGGCCGTGTGTGTGTGTGTTGAGCTTATTGGATGGCAGATGAGCGAAAGGGAGAGAGAAATTGCTGCCATGAGATAGAGAGATTAGATTTGTTTTGCAAAGCAGAGAGAGCGGTGTGTATGTGTGTGTAAATACAAGCACACACAAGGCTGTGTACTACCGTGTGCAGGTATGCTACTATTTTTCCTTGGTGTTTTTCACCAGTGTGTGGGCAAGCAAAACCCATGGCATTGTGCTGCCCCTATTTTTAGCAAAGCCTCACACTAGACATGTGTGTGCTTGCTATTTTGCTGTAATTAGCACGTGCAAGTTAGCCTGTGTATGCGAGAGCAAGGCAAGGATGCATGTGTGTGAAGTGCGGGAAGGCAGGCAGGCAGTGTGTATGCAAGCCAGGCAAGGACGCGTGCATGTGTGAAGTGTGCAGAGGCCAGTAGCAGTGCTCCAAATCTTCTTCTCTATTTCAAGCAGTAGCTATGTATGGTTTTAGCTTTTCTTTTGGCAGGCGCACTTTTTGCTAACGTTTTAGTTTTATGTGCAGAAGAAAATAATACTTCTTGGGCACCATAACCTTTGATACCATTGATCTTTGATAGCTTTTCTTTTGGCATTGTTCCCATGGATTAATAATATCTTTATCGTGCTTTCTTGATGTATTGGTTGTGTGTGGGCACAGCAGCACCTGCACCTGTTCCCCATTGATGTGTGTAGACACGAGGCCCAAATATTTTAATAAGCTTTAACCTTATGATTTTAATAAGCTTTAAGTTGAGGGCCATTCCCACACAGGATTTACACTTTTGACAATAGGGATGATGCTTTCTTCACTCATGAACGTGCTATTATCCTCAGCACCATGGATTTCCACCGTTATCTTTAGGTTTGTCATGCCTTCTGTTTCCATTGCTATTCTCTTGTTCTGTAAGAAAGAATATTTCCTACTTCATCACTTTCATGTTTCTGCACTTGCTTGCATGTGCATCTATGTGTGTGATGATGCGCACGGGTCAGCACAAGTTCAATAGTGTGCGTGATTGGGAAACCCATGAGTGCCATGCGAGGGGTCTTTAGTATCTTATGCAGAACCTCATACATCAATATTTGAGAAAAGTTGCGCAAAGGATGGTGATGGGTGGTGAAATATGGCATAACTACTATTAGAAAGTGCTCGAACTATTCTAGTGGTGCATAAGGGTTATCAAGCTCTTGCAATCTTTGATGGTGGAGCCGGAGTAGTCACGCTTTAACTAGCCTTGAGTCTGATTCTCCAAAAAGGCAAGTTTGTGGACTAGGACAACCATGTAACACGACTTGGCTAATCTATATTGGTTGATCATGTTTCCATGGATTGTATCCATGATGCCATGGTGTTGTTCCATGATAATGGTTACATGTTTCGTAGATGATGGTTGACTACGTTTCCATGGATTATATCCATGATGCCATGTTGTTGTTCCATGATGATGGTTACATGTTTAGTAGATGATGGTTGACTACGTTTCCATGGATTGTATCCATGATGCCATGGTGTTGTTCCGTGAGGATGGTTACATGTTTCGTGAATGATGGTTGACTATGTTTCCATGGATTGTATCCATGATGCCATGGTGTTGTTCCATGATGATGGTTACATGTTTCCTCGATGATGGTTGACTATGTTTCCATGGATCGTTGTTCCATGGTGATGGTTATATGTTTCGTTGATGTTGGTCATTCCAAGCTATATGTTTTGTTGATGTTGGTCATTCCAAGCTACATGTTTCGTTGATGTTGGTCATTCCAAGCTACATGTTTCGTTGATATTGGTTCACTTGGCTAATCTATATTGGTTGATTGTGTTTCCATGGATTTTATCCATGATGCCATGGTGTTGTTCCGTGATGATGGTTACATGTTTCGTGAATGATGGTTGACTACGTTTCCATGGATTGTATCCATGATGCCATGGTGTTGTTCCGTGATGATGGTTACATGTTTCGTGAATGATGGTTGACTACGTTTCCATGGATTGTTACCATGATGCCATGGTGTTGTTCCGTGATGATGGTTACATGTTTCGTGAATGATGGTTGACTACGTTTCCATGGATTGTTACCATGATGCCATGGTTATTGGATGCACCGTGCCTTGGCTTTGGCTCATCAGATTGACTAGGTTTATTTAAGTCTATCAATGTCTTTTGTGGTCGACAATGCAACCATGCAGATCTAAATGGCTATATGGGTGATCTTGTCTTACCATGAGAGAGGACAGGTCAGTAGCAGCTCTTTTCATGATCAGAATGATGGTCTATATCCTTATGCAACTAATCAATGGTGGTCAAGTCTTGGAATTCAATCTATGGCAACTAACAAGAAATTCCGTCGAGCATATTTCCCGAGAGGTTTGATTTCTCGTCCCGTCATCTTACGAGGTTTACGTTCACGTCATGTCATCCTGACTACATGTCAAAGGTTTGATTTCTCTTCCCATCAAAGGTTTGATTTCTCGTCCTATCAGCTTATGAGGTTTATGTTCACATCATGTCATCCTGGCTACATGCTGCCTGTGGATGTCAAAGGTTTGATTTCTCGTTCCGTCATCTTATGAGGTTTACTATCCTGATTGTGAATGTCACACGTTTGATTTCTCGGCCTATCATCTTATGAGGTTTACTTTCAAGTACGTCATGTCAGAGGTTTGCTTTTTCGTCCCGTCAGAGGTGTCTACATCCTAATTATTGTTTCATGTCAGAGGTTCGCTTTTTCATCATGTCTGGTCATCCTACCTATGGACGTCAGAGGTTTGATTTCTTGTCCTATCATCTTATGAGGTTTACTTTCATATCATGTCATCCTGGAGGTTTGATCCAAGTTATAGTTGTCTCATTATCTTGACTCACTTATTGGAGGTTTGATCTTATGTTATAGATTTTTCCCATGGCAAAGATATGACTTACTAACTAGAATGACATTTTCTATTTTAGTGTTTATTGACAGGTCAATCTTCCAAGTCAACTTCTCCAAGTAACCAGATTCTCTTACCAAATCTTGGTGATGATCTGATCGTTTTAACTCATGACTTAGGAATCGTTATAGTTACTTGCTCGTGGTCATCTCGGTGATGATCTGATTGTTTTAACTCATGACTTCAGAATCGTTACAGACTTGCTCATGGTCATCTCAGTGTGATGATCTCATTATTTAGATCTCACAATGTTTGTTTGAATTTGTTTCGTATTCTCTAATCTTTGGTACAAGAGTATAGTAATGTGCTCATGGTCATCTCGATGATGATCTCATTATCCTTTTATCGCATGACTTAAGAATTGTTATAGTTCCTTGCTCATGGTCCTCTCGGTGATGATCTAATCGTTTTATATCATGACTTCAGAATCGTTACAGTTACTTGCTCATGGTCATCTTGGCGGTGATGTTGATCTCTCGTTTGATTGTTCTCACAAGAAAGTTGTGTATTTGTTCTTTCTATGGCTTCGAGGAAGTTTGTCTTGTGCGTAAAGAGGACTTTATTGATGCTTAGCATGCTGCTACTGCTCGAGAGGCTTTGTAAGCATGCAACTATTTCTCGGGAGCCTTTGCAAGATATAGTTAAAGGTGCCATGTGTTCTACTTTTGCTTGTTACATTACAACCAGTCTCACGGACTTGACAATTATTATTTTAAGCATGCAAGCCTCGGTGATTCTGACAGGTTTGGTGAGTTTGTAATTTTGGTGCCTTGATAATCATATCATTAACTATGTCACTTTGACTCATGGCATCTCAGTAATGATATGTCTAGTGCCAAGACAATAGTACCTTTTTCATATTCATCTCAGTGCTGCCTTTCCTATATGTTATTTGTATGACACATTTGTGATTTCATATGCGCACATTTTTCATTAGTATCATTTGTATCTATGTTGTCCATAGAGTGGCATCATGACCCGTCTCTTATGGCATTGTGCTTATGTTGTGATATTTTGTATATAACATAATTATACAACCTTCTATTGAGTTTATGATATTATAGATTATGCTGCCCAGATCTGAAGAGAAGGTAAAGACATATCACAAAGACAATGAGATTACAGACTATGTTGCCTGAATTTAAAGAGAATACAAAGACATATCAAAGACAACAAATGAGTGAATCTATTTTCTCATTTAGTTGTAGCTATAAATCATTTAGTTGTTTCTGCAATTTATGTCCGTATCTACATACCGTTTGTATCTATGTTGTCTTGGGAGCGGCGTTGCGAACCGTCTCTTACGACATTGTGATTGCATTTCACATTCATAATCTTTCCATAACACTTTACGTGGATTCTTTGTTTTGATTTTATGATGCTTCTAGGTCATAACAAGTAGAAGTCGTATTCAATTGATGACTCACAGAAAAGTTGAACTCAAGCCGATGATTCTAGGTCATAACAAGCAGAAGTCATATTCAATTGATGACTCACAGAAAAGTTGAACTCAAGCCGATGACACAAATTCTTTCAAGATGTTTTATATCTTTCAAGTGACCCTTTGTGGCCACCATTGTATATTTGGAAGTGATGTAGCTCCTTTAAATAATTCTTTTGTAACTTGAAATAATTTAATATAACGGTAGGTGTATATAGAGCTGTGGGTTTTTCCCTTGAGCCCCCAAGGGTTTTTTCATCCATAGTTAGAGACCCTTATTTGAGCGGGGGTGTTGGAACTATATATATAGATGTGCTCTATATATAGATGGGTCTCCTCTATATATGACCAATCTCTCGTGTGTATTGAACACACTTTGGGGATTCAATCTTGTGTCTCGTGTGCTTCTCTCTCATCTCTCTCCTGCTATCGCCTCCATCTCCAACACAAACCACCCACTCTGTACATCTGCTAGGGCATTCAGGGCAAAGTTTTTTTGTATGCCATGCATCCCATATGTACACAAGCCCAAAACACCTTTACAAAATTTTGCCTAACATACTTTGCCCAACCCCTAGCCTACTGAATCATTTATGATCAGCAGCAAAAAGCATACAACCACGTTTCCCGCTGTCAATCCTTTGAGCATCATACAAGGTAACCAAAACATCTCTATTCCATGTGTTCAAAAAAACACTATCATCTTCCCAAGACGTAGTTTGGCATCCTGCATCCCACAACACAATATAAGAACTTTTAGAAACAAAGCTCTTGACATACATAGCATCCTGCCTCATTTCAATTCCATAATCACTGATATGATCAATGCTAATATTAGAGAACCCGTGAAGCAACTCCTGCTGAGGGTAATAACTGATAAAAACTTCATCCAAAAAGACCTACTGTGCATATCCCAAAGAACAAGACTCTATAACCTGTTGCCCCAAAGCACTCTCTTGTCCATTAACATAAGAAACATCACCATCAAAGCCAACCACTACAGGCACAACAAAATCCCCTTTAAAAGGCACCATTGCCAAAGCATCCACCTCAATTCCTGTATGCTCACCTTTATCAAGGCCAATAAGAAATTCATCTATCACAGCATCCATAATCTCATCCATAGCATCATCATTTATAGTCTTCTGGTGTTGCTCCTCCTTCATAGCATCAATTCTTCTCGTGGCTTTCTTAACATTAATGCACATCTGATCATCCAATTCCAACTCGGGTTCATCATCCTGCAGACTTTCTATATCCCACTCATCCCACAAAGGTTCATCATCTAAAGACTCAAAAGCATACTCTTTCACATCACATGCATGCATCTGCCCATGATTCACTTGTACCTTAACCATAGCATCCAAAGGAAGTACATCAGGATATTGAGGGAAATCTGCCTCAAAAAACATATACTCTTCAAGGGCATCCTCTGTCATAAAATCAGTCTCGCTGCTGCTGCTACTTCGCATTCTTCCTGTATGGCCTCTTCTTGTTGGGCAACCTTATCACCAAACACTTCCTTATCAATAACCAGGGTAGCCATCTCTGCATCCTCCTCACTGGATGAAGTGTCCTCTATTCCCTCACTAGTAGTGGTGCTACTAGTCGTATCATCAACACTCCAATCAGCTTCATTTTCCCCTTCATTATCAACAGGCTTCTGATTATCCATATTAAACTGCTTTTTATCCCCTCGTCTGTCATACAAAGTAATGACCCCTTTCCTCCAATCTTGAACAGCCTTCACTGCTCTTAGCCATGGTCTTCCCAAAATGATGGGGAATGCACCCATTCCTGCCAGCATAACATGACAGTCCACAAGCACCTTTACATCAAAAGCGTGCAGTTCTAACTTCTTGATCACACCTGAGCATTTGACCTTCTGGTGATTGGCCAACCGAATATGGAAACTAGATGCTTCAGTAATGTGAAGACCAAGCCTCTCCACAGCTGCTAGTGTGATTACACAAATTTGTGAACCACCATCTATATATACTTCTCCCAGATTCTTCCCTTTGTGCCATACATCCACCATAGGACATATATCAGGTAACTCCTCAACTGATAAAATAGTCACTATCCCTCTGGCAGGGTCCTTCTCTCTCGGGTTCATAAGTCTTTTCCATTGACGTTTCAATTTGGGAGCTAACTCTACCAAAAGTAATATTAGCTTTCCTTCCAGCCATGTCCTCCTACAAAATGTAGCTATCTTGCCCAACCCCCCCAGTGGAAAATCAGTCACTTGAAACTTCCTATGAGACTTCCGCTTCCGCTTGACCTTTACATCCCCTCCTTCCTTCACTTTACCTTTCTTCTTGTTGCTAGGCCCTGTAGCATCCCTACCTTCCCTTTCCTATGGCATCCGTTTCCCCAAAGGCATTACATAAGCTTCTGTCTCCTTCGTCTTCTCAAGGGTGATCAAATTCCCCACCTTTGTTTTACCCTTCTCCTCATTTGTCAACCCATTGGTCCCTGCTTCACCTTTAATTTCAATTCCATAATCATTTGCCCTATTGAAAATCTGAGAGGGTAAGGGATACATATCACCCCCCATTCGCGGCAATCAGGACTTATATGCCCCAATTCACCACAATTTTAACATGTAGGAATAAACCGTCTACCCGTGCCAAAACCATGGCCACTTCCATAGTTTGTCTGACCTTCAACCCCTTCCTGATTATAACCTCTACCTCGGCCACGTCCACCACCACCTATGTTCCGTATCATTTTCAGACTCAGATTCTTCATACAATCCACTATTTGCCTCATGTCCTGTTGTTGAAGCCCTTCATCAGAAGCTGTAACAGTTGTGGGTGCTACCTTTGTCCCCTGTGGTGGTGTGGCATTATTCACTTGAGCTTCTTTCGGTTGCACTCTATCCAGCACGGTTCTCATCGGTACCGCTTCTACCCTTCTAATTTCAGGCCTCACTGCCAACCACTGGAACCATCCCCAGCTGGTTCATCCGTTGCAACTTCCAATCCTTTGATTTGGCAATCTCCCACAGCATCCTCATAAGATTTGGGCTTCTTTAATTCAACCTTCCAGCGAATGCCTCCCTTCAATCCTGCAACAAAATGATCTTTCTTCATCATGTCCGGAGGTACTTGATCCTCCCCCAAAGCCCTGCACAAGGTCTCCCATAGCAAAGAGAATTTCTTTACATAATCATCAATTGGCTCCAATTCGCCCTGTATCAACCCCTGCACTTCATGCCAGACTCTGTCTATATCCTCAACCTTCTTGAACCTATTCAACAATGCAGTCTTCAATCCATTCTCGGTCATTGGAATGCATGGCTCAGCATCCCTTAACGACTCTTCAAAATTTTTGAACCATGCCCTCGCATCTCCCTTTAAACATATATTCAGCAACCACAATACCTATGCCGGCTCGTTGATGTGGTTGCTTATGCATGCAACCTCCATTCTTTCAAGAAAATTTGCTACATCTTCATTAGGACTACCAAAAAACTCTGGATACGACATCATTTTGATCTCCAAGCTTCACCTCAAATCGCCAAAAAAAACCTTCCCTGAAACCTTCAACTCCTAGGGCATACACCCTTGTAGACGAAGAAAAATACCTGAGCTCTCCTCAGTGGGGGCACCCAAAAGCTGTCGGAAATTTCGGACATGGAATCACCTGCCTCTATAGCTGTCCATCAAACAGCCTTGGAAAACACCACGAGCCAGGGGCACCACCAGCACACTGGCTAGAACACTTCTCACACAGTTCACCACACCACCCACACCAGAAAGATAGCACAAAGCAGGGGCACCATAGAAAAAAAAATTTCTCAGCAACACATACACTTCCACCATGTGCATGATGAGGTAATCGAAGGTTGGCACAAAGTGTGCTATGAGAGTGTAAACCTGTGGACTACACCACCAAACACATCAATCACGCCTTCTCCTGCAAATCAACACACACAGGATACCAACACACAACCATAGCTAGATACATCACCAGTATCATTCATCCTCGAATTCCCAGTCAACATTTCATACAAGCTTCTTTTCGACACAGAAGCTTTTCCTCACACAACCATCTCACATACACGACACTTTCAAAATAACACACAAGATGTATACTCACAAGGCTATCCCCCATTCATCTTGGCTAATCCCTCTCTCACCTTTTCTGAGAACATCATCACCTCAGCCCTCGAGCTGGCCTCAGATACCAGCCACAGCAAACCAACAAAGCACACACCCCTCGGCTGAGGCACTAGGAGGCAGTAACCCAACGAAACAATCCACACATGAACTCTGCACGCATCTCTCCATCACCAGCCATCGCCATCACTCCCTTATATATGAGAGCCATACCTTTGCAACCCATTCCATGGCAACAAAACAATAGTCATCCTTCATATTTGATCTGCCACATGTACTCTTTTAGCTGCACCTCAAAGAGATAACCATCTAGTGTGCTATCAGCAACAGCACCAAACACACAAACCCTGGTTATGGCAGCAATACTCTCTCTCACCTTCGCCACCAGCCACCACCAGCCATAAAGCAAAACCAAAGCAATACCTCTGAACTCCTCATTAGCAGAAGCAGCAACCCCAACACGGTACACACACGTAAAAGGCTCCGTCTGTCATCGCCAGCCACCACCAGCCGCAGCAGCAGAGCAAACAGCAACAATATAAACAAGAAACACCTCGAAAACTCCCACAAACCAAACCGGTTGAGGTCTCTCTTGAAGCTTGGCGAAGCTGCTGTTGTTGACACCAGTCTCCTTCTCTACTTCTCTGCCTGTATAGTCGACCCACACGTTCTCTGCGCTGCACCTCAACTGAAGGCAACCATCTCCTGCGCCACCAACCACCGCCACCATCACTACCCAACCAGGATCACCTTGGCCCTTAACTACTGCAGCGATCATGTACATGAGCTGCGCTATCACGTTCATCCTTTCCTGCAGAGCTGCCACAGGTTCTTTTTGCTACAAGTTCTCTATTAGCTACACCATAAAAGAAAACTAGCATGGTCACTGCAGGCGATGGGATACCCTCACTCTAAATCTTCCTGAAGCACCTTCTCTGTATGCTTCCCTTTCTTTTTTGGTGTGCACGCTCATCCTTTTACCAATCGCCAAGAGGCATCCATGTGCTTTCTAATTTTAGCCCAAGAATCTTTTGCTATGACCGGCGACCATAGTTATTGTCTCACACTTGGTATACATGTCCACCAAGAGCACCACCTATCATAAGGCCATTTCCCACTGGTAGCCATACACAGTGCTACAAATAAAAAAACTTCAAATCTCAAGCACCTGCTCCCAAAAAAAGCATGCGTGTACTAGCTTACTACCAAACCACCCACTCTGTACATCTGCCAGGGCATTCAAGGCAAAGTTTTTTTGTATGCCATGCATCCCATATGTACAGAAGCCCAAAACACCTTTACAAAATTTTGCCTAACACTCGTCTCACAGGCATGCCGAATATATTATAGTCGCAAACTGACTATTTGACCAAATGGGTAGAGGCAAAGGCTACAGTCAAAAATGATGCCAGAACCACAGCCAAGTTCTTGTATGAGTACTTGTTTACATGCTATGGCTTACCTATTGAAATCGTTAGTGATCAAGGTGTGCACTTTGTGAATGAGGTCATAGAGTTTTTACTTCAAGAATTTATGGTAATTCACAAGCGTTTTGCACCCTATCATCCCCAGACCAATGGTCAAGCTGAGAGTACTAACAAGATTCTCTGCACGCACTCACAAAGATTGTTGAGGGACATAGAACTGGTTGGGAGCAAAAGTTGCACTCAGTTCTTTAGTCTTTTGTGTTGTGTTGATACCCCTCCTTTTGTTGTAGGTCTATTCATTTGCTACTTCTCGCAATCCTATGGCTTGTACTTCTTGAGATCTACACCCCTTGTGATCGAGCTTTGTTCCTTAGTTGAGCACCCCAACATTTTGTAAAAAAAAACTCCATGAATTGAACCACAAAAATTTCCCTCCTTGTGAGCAAAAACTAACCAACCTCTTTAATGAAGTTTTCTTTATTGATCCAACGTAAGGTCTTAGAATTGTGAACCATTGTTTTCCATCACCATTCATAATTTAAATGGAATTAATTAACTCCTTGGACCATACTACCTAACCTCTAGCTTCATTGTGATAAAAAGTAAATAGATCCCTTATGATAGGTTCTTTGAATGGTATCTTTGATTGCTTTGTACATTCTTTATTTTCAAGCCATTTGGTCACCTATAAACTTAGCATTCTTGAATACATTATACTAGGCAAAAATATTAGATTCAAAACAATTTCATTTTTTCAACTAAAACCAATTTTGCACTTGTGACTCAATACTCTTTATATATGATGTTAACGAAAGAAAATTAAAACTTCATTGCTTATATAGATGAGCGAATCTTATTTTAAGACAAAGAATTGAATGCAAAAGAGATGGTGAATATTACTAAATCATACAAATTGATGGCATCTTCCCACACTGGGCTTTGGCAAGTAGCTTCACAATTTAGATGAGCGAATCTTATTTTAAGACAAAGAATTGAATGCAAAAGAGATGGTGAATATTACTAAATCATACAAATTGATGGCATCTTCCCACACTGGGCTTTGGCAAGTAGCTTCACAATTTAGATGAGCGAATCTTATTTTAAGACAAAGAATTGAATGCAAAAGAGAGGGTGAATATTACTAAATCATACAAATTGATGGCATCTTCCCACACTGGGCTTTGGCAAGTAGCTTCACAATTTAGGTAGACTCTAGATAGAGAGATGTCACATACTACAAAGGGTTCACAGACTAGTGAAGTAAGATCGGTGATGACCTAAATTGCATTATTCATTATTCAAGTATTTGTTTATACGTGAATAATGTTTGTTTAATAGATCTTATATATTCATGAGAAAAAAAATTAATGAGTCCATGGTGTTAGTCCAAGAAGGTAAGACCATTATTCATTTTAGTGCACTACAATAGTTAAGGTTTATTGCAATGAACACACACACACACACACTGTTATGTGAGTGAAATTTCTTGAGAATTTAATTATATTTATTCAAAAAAAATTATAGTTAGAGATGAGAGTACATGAATATCTCTAAACAATTAGAGAAATATAAAGAAAATAAATTCATGTGATAAAAATAGCATATTTATGATAAAGATCCCCAAAGTAGGTCGGTTTTTGCATACGGTTGAGTTTAGCAAAATGTCCCACGATGAGTTGTAGACGAGACCTATTCCCATAATTTTAAGTATCAACTCAACTATATTATGACGAAAAACCAAAGAGATACAATGGCTGCAAGTTGCAGGCTTGTACTTGTATACACGGAGCCAAGATAGGCTAAGACAGGCAAACGTCTACAGGGAGTATTAGTTCTCTTATTGTTTTCCTTATATGGTTTAATTATTTCATGAGTGAGAAAAGAGAAACCATGTTTAATCTCTCTCTCTCTCTCTCTCTCTCTCTCTCAAAAGTGGGCAGCTCAATAGGTCCATGCCCGAACAAATCAAAATGGGGCGGCCAATAATAATAATAAATCTCGTAGAGTAGATACTACGGTAAAAAAAAACCAAAATGAGAACCATCCCAGTAATAGCTCGCACCATATTGCCGCCATCACGTCCCAAGCATTCCGACTTACCGAGCACAAAGCTCGTCAATCTCACCAACCTACAAGGTTGTCCATTCAAACACACTACAAGTTAGCAATACATGCTAAAGTTACACGACATCACATAAGCATTAAATCCAACACTTAGTTCTAGCCATCCCTAATTTCATATGTCCTACACATGGAATATTTCGAATCACTCAAGTACTGTGCTATGAATATAGTGGTAATTAGGCGTCCCCAATTAACCACAAAAAGATGGACGGACAAACCGTGACACACACACATATCTAGGTAAGCAACAACCACACTAAGAAGAGAGAGAGAGAGAGAGTAGTTCTACTACTCCCGTGTAAGAAAGAGACTAGCGACGATTGAGGCATCAAGTCATGTACCCCTTGCATGATGTAGAGTCTTGCAGTGCTATGTGTCAAGAAATTTCTTTATGTTGAGCGTGTAAACATCACTATGATTCCAATGAAGTACGCACATTTTAGCAATGGCTACAAATTAACTTAGTGAAGACTTTGCAAAATGTTTTATAATTTGAATGAAATTGTGTATGGTGAAGTGTCGAGGAGGAGTTGAAAAGTTAGAGATACAAAACTGGCCATGATGATGGTGGCTCTATATCATAAACAATGAAGGCACAATCATAGCGACATACAAAGAATGAAAGTCTTGTCCTAAGGTAGATTAACGATCATAAACAAACTATTCCACAATTGATAGTCTCCTTTACATTAATGGGCCAAGTTTTGTTCTAGCTTATCTCTAAGTGAATGCTTTGTAGTTTTCCTCCATTTTCTCCCCTTTAGCCACAACTTCCAACTTTTTTTTCATGGTCTTGTGTTTTTCTTTAGTGGAAGATGTGGAAGCTTCGACCAAAGGTTCTGATTCCCCCTCCTTAGAGGTTTTCATGTTTTTCATCTCAGATATGAGCTAGGCTAATGTTTGTTGAGCATGTGCTATATACTTTTCTAATTTCAAGTTTCTGCGTGACAACATTTCAATTTGACCCTCCAAATCATTATGAGGTATGCTTCAAGGAGAAGAATTGGTGCAATAACTTATTATCCTCATGTGTTCTGCTCAACTTGGGTATCGTATCCATGGTGGTTAACAACTACATCACGAAAGCATTCTTCAAGCAAATTTATATCATCAAAGGTTAGTTTGATGGAACAGTCCTCGAATTTCAAGCCCTTCATTAGGCACACACTACGAGGATCAAGCGCGGTGCTACATTTAATAGTTTTGGATGCTCCACAGGGTGATGACTCTAATTTTTTAAATTAACCTTCATGATTGTGTCCTTCTTGCGAAGGTAAGCATAGTTAATTCCCCAGTCATGGATCATATGCTGTTCTCTCATAAATGGCTGACCCAAAATCACATTGTATTTTATTGCCCTCTTAAGTCCAAAGTTGCAAATATATGATCAAACTTCAACCAAAAAGATGTGAGCTTGTTAATTTGCATGGTTTCTTTGTATTGTGTTATATGGCCCCATCAACTAACTAGATCTTGAGAATTATCTCACTTAGCTATGGACAGCCCCATCATTCCCATTGTGCTCTTGTAGTTGCACTGACACCAACACCACCATCTAGAATGGAAGTAAAACATACTCTCCCTAATTTGAGAGCTAGAGTAGTGTTAAGCTCCTCACATTCAAAGCATTGCCAAGCTTGTTGAAAGGTACATCCTTGAATAATAAATGGGTATTCAATTTGTCCTCTTTTTCCTCAAAATCTGAATCATATTTTTCTTCAAAACTTAGGATATTCCGAGTCTAACCAATTTTTGTATTGTGCAAAACATGATGATCTCGTCCTAGGAATTTTGTTAGTGAAGTAGTGATGGGGGAGGAATGCATCCCTAAAAACTTGTTTTGATGTCTTCGTCTACAATCTACATACAGTCTCGTAGTAGTCATAGCTGTAGATATTATATCCGAGCTAATATTTAAAGATAAAGAATTGGTTTTGTGACATAACTTGGCGATCATGATATCTCTAACTGTCACTCTCTCGAGTGTTGATTCATTTATAGGTTTCAAAGGAATAGGTTCCATTAGTGGTTTGGGATTTTCTTCCATGATCCATGGATGGAGATCTAGCTCATCTTGAGACCATACACCCTTTTTTTCTAAGTCATCAGAGCAGGGACCTTTTCTAGCCGAGGAGTGATTGTGAGAGACTAAAATAACTAGAGCAACATGTTCAGGAGGTCCTTCAATATCATGTTGAACTTCTTGGTTCGAGAGGGATGATTATGTTTGTGGCATGAGGGGGGCATGGTGGGGGGTGTGGGGAGAAAGGGCAACACATAGGTGAGCAATGTGAATGATACGAAATTGGAAAATTCCAATTTGTTTGATTAGTTTGGGAGTTTACAAGAGTTCATTTTAGTGCACTAGAACATTTAAGATTTATTGCAATTAACACACATACACATATCTAGGTAATGAATGACCACACTAAGAAGAGAGAGAGCGAGAGTTCTTATGATACTATTGTGTAAGAAAGAGAATAGAGGTCGAGGCATCAAGCCATGTAAACCTTGCATGATGGAGCACTTTCAGTGCCATATGGATTAAATCATAACGATTAAGAAGGTGTGAACGTTTTTAATCCACTAGTCATGATACTTGGCAATCTGCAAGATTTGATAAAAGTTGAGATTTCTCAAGTTTAGTGTCGAATTCTATTGCACACTTTTTAGTCTCCTTTACATTTAGTGGAGAAGCTTTGTCCTAGCTTATGTCTAGGTCAACCCTTTGTAGTTTTTCTCCATTTTTTCCCATTTAGCCACAACCTCAAGGGGGGGGTCACTCATAAATATGTAAGGGTAGTATGTGGGTACAACAGAATGCGTTTTTCAAATTTCTTTTTGGCACATTCTTTACATACATAAGAGTACCCTCTAAAGGGGGTATTCACAGGTTGAATAGAGGAAGGGTGTGATTTGTTCATGAGAAATTCACAGATAAGGGGTAAGGTCTTGAACGCACGTGATATATATAGTTTATAGATAGTGACCCCCCGAGGCCACAACTTCCAACTTTGTTACCATGGTCTTGTGTTTTCCTTTAGTGAAACATGTGGAAACTTGGACCAAAGGTTCAGATCCCCCCTCTTTAGAGGTTTTCTCATTTTCCATCTCAGATATGAGCTAGGCAAATGTTTCTTGATCATGTGCTATATACGTTTATAATTTCAAGTTTCTACGTGAAAACAATTCAATTTGACCCAGCAAATCATTATGATGTACGACTTCAAGGAGAAGAATTGATGCGATTTACTTATTATCCTCATGTGATCCGCTCACCTGGAGTATCGTATCCATGGTGGCTAACAAATGCATCATCAAAGCATTCTTCTAGCAAATTTATATCATCAAAGGTTAGTTTGATGGAAGAGTCCTTAGATTTCAAGCCCTCCATCAGGCACACACTACGAGGGATCAAGCTCGATGATACACTCGGTAGTTTGGAATGCTCCATTATCAATGGGATGCTTAGACACACGGTGATGACTCCAGTTTTTCAAATGAACCTTCATGATTGTGTCATTGTTCCAAAGGTACACATAGTTGATTCCCGAGTCATGGATCATACACAATTATCTCATAAATGGCCGACTCAAAATCATGTTGTATGTTGTTGGCCTCTTGAAGTCCAGAATTGGAAATATATGATCAAACTTTAACCAACAAGTTGTGAGCTTCTTAATTTGCACGATTCCTATGGGTTGTGATATATGACCATTAGCTAAATTAATCTTAAGAATTATCTCACTTAGCTATGGACAACCCCATCATTCCCATTCTGTTTCCGTAGCCACACTGACAACAACACTACCATCAAGAATAGATGTACAAGATACTCTCCCTACTTTTAGACCTAATTTTACACACACACACGCATGCACGCACACACACACACAAAGGCAGAGAAAGAGAGAGAGATTGCGTTATGTCTCTTTCTACCAGGCTAATTGGTAGCTCATGGCAAGAACAAAGGCCACTGCAAGGAGATAGGGTAAGGGGCCTGGATTGGCCGCAAAGGTTGCCTCTCAAAAGAGGCCAAGGAAAGGAAAACCTATCCATATTCTGAAGCAGGCCAGAACAAGGAGATTTTCAGAGAACTTCTACGTTTTGAGGGAGATCAGGAAGGTGCAGAATTTTGTAGGGTTATGTGTTCCCAAGCTCCCTTTCCAGAGGGTGTGCAGGTCTATATGTGAGAATTGGAGCCTATTCGTAAGGTGGAAGAGGACAGCCTTGCTCTATCTACTACAGGAGACTGCTTAAGACTTTCTCATAGAGTACTTCAATGACCTATGTGTTTTGTGTGCCCACGCACATAGGATGGCTGTAATGCCCAAGGATAGTGAGACACTGAAGAGGTTTAGGTGGAGGTATGAGATCTTCTACACCATGTAGAGCTTATAGATCCAAAGATGAAAAACAACCTCATGATTCCAACAGGAAGAGCTCCTTAGGATAAAATAAAAATTGTGGAGATTACACATGATATTAACAGAAGAGCCAAGGCAAAACAGGAGGCCAGATGGAGGAAGACCAGAAGGCAAGAAAAGACAAGGATCAACAAGTAAAAACGAACCCAAAGAATCTCCAAGAACAGTACATCAAAGAAACAGAAGCGTTGGAGTTAGTCAACCTGGAGATACTAAGGAGCTTGCATAGGGTATTTTTATCTTTGTGAATATGGAAGATGGTGAGCGACAGCTCTCTCTTGACATTGTGTATGTCAGAACTTTGATGGATAGGACATCACAGATCACAGATACTATCCTATACATCTATTTAAAGTAGGTATGCGAATTGCATTTTTTGATGATATGGTCCTTCCCTCTTTAGTTCTTCCCTTTTTCCTCAATGAGCTACCCTTAATTTTACAGTTTAATAAAGTGCCAGCTTCCACGTGAGAGCCATTTTGAGGTGTCTTCAGTGAGTATTAGTTCTCTTATTGTTTTCCTTATATGGTTTAATTATTTCATGAGTGAGAAAAGAGAAATCATGTTCTCTCTCTCTCTCTCTCTCTCTCTCTCTCTCTCTCTCTCTCTCTCTCTCTCTCTCTCTCTCTCAAAAGTGGGCAGCTCAATAGGTCCACGCCCAAATACATCAAAATGGGGTGGCCAATAATAATAATAAATCTTGTAATAGATACTACGGCAAAAAAACCCAAAATTAGAACCACCCCGGTAATAGCTCGCACCATATCACCGCCATCACATCCCAGCCATTTCGGTTTATGAGCACAAAGCCCATCAATCTCACCAACCTACAAGGTTGTCCATTCAAACACACTACAAGTTAGCAATACATGCTAAAGCTACATGACATCACATAAGCATTAAATCCAACACTTAGTTCTAGCCATCCCTAATTTCATATGTCCTACACATGGAATGTTCCGAATCGCCCAAGTACTGTGGTATGAACATAGTGGTAAGTAGGCATCCCCAATTAACCACAGAAAGATGGATGGACAAATTGTGACACACAGACATATCTAAGTAAGCAACAACCACACTAAGAAGAGAGAGAGAGAGAGAGAGAGAGAGAGAGAGATAGAGAGAGAGAAAGGGAAAGAGATAGAGAGAGAGAGAGAGAGAGAGAGAGAGTCCTTCTACTGCTCCCATGTAAGAAAGAGACTAGTGACGATCGAGGGATCAAGTCATGTACCCCTTGCATGATGTAGAGACTTGCGGTGCTATGTGGATTAAATGATAACAATTGAGAAGGTGAGAACATTTCTAAACCACTAGTCATGGTACTTGGTAGTCTACAAGATTTGATAAAAGGTCTACAAATGAAACCCACATTTTGCTCAAAAAAATTCTTTATGTTGAGCGTGTAAACATCACTATGATTCCAATGAAGTACGCACATTTTAGCAATGGCTACAAATTAACTTAGTGAAGACTTTGCAAACTATTCCACACGATAGTATCCTTTACATTAATGGGCCAAGTTTTGTTCTAGCTTATCTCTAGGTGAACGCTTTGTAGTTTTCCTCCATTTTTTCCCCTTTAGCCACAACTTCCAACTTTTTTTTCATAGTCTTGTGTTTTTCTTTAGTGGAAGATGTGGAAGCTTGGACCAAAGGTTCTTATCCCCCCTCCTTAGAGGTTTTCCCGTTTTTCATCTCAAATATGAGCTAGGCTAATGTTTGTTGAGCATAAATACTTTTCTAATTTCAAGTTTCTACATGACAACATTCCAATTTGACCCTACAAATTATTATGAGGTATGCTTCAAGGAGAAGAATTGGTGCAATAACTTATTATCCTCATGTGTTCTGCTCAACTTGGGTATCGTATCCATGGTGGTTAACAACTACATCATGAAAGCATTCTTCAAGCAAATTAATATCATCAAAGGTTAGTTTGATGGAAGAGTCCTCGAATTTCAAGCCCTTCATTAGGCACACACTACGAGGATCAAGGGTGGTGCTACATTTAATAGTTTTGGATGCTCCACAGGGTGATGACTCTAATTTTTTAAATTCACCTTCATGATTGTATCCTTCTTCTGAAGGTAAGCATAGTTAATTCCCCAGTCATGGATCATATGCTGTTCTCTCACAAATGCCTGACCCAAAATCACATTGTATTTTATTGCCCTCTTGAAGTCCAAAGTTGCAAATATATGATCAAACTTCAACCAAAAAGTTGTGAGCTTGTTAATTTGCATGGTTCCTTTGTATTGTGATATATGGCCATCAACTAACTAGATCTTGAGAATTATCTCACTTAGCTATGAACAGCCCCATCATTCCCATTGTGCTCTTATAGTTGCACTAACAACAACACCAACACCACCATCAAGAGTGAAGGTAAAACATACTCTCCCTAATTTTAGAGCTAGAGTAGTGTTAAGCTCCTCACCTTCAAAGTATTGCCAAGCTTGTTGAAAGGTACATCCTTGAATAATAAATGGGTATTCAATTTGTCCTCTTCTCCCTCAAAATTTGAATCAAATTTTTCTTTAAAAGTTAGGATATTTCGAGTCTAACCAGTTTTTGATATTGTGCAAAACATAATGATCTCGTCCTAGGAATTCTGTTAGTGAAATAGTGATAGGGGAGGAACATCCCTAAAAATTTGTTTTGATGTCTTCGTCTACAATCTACATACATTCTCATAGTAGTCATAGCTGTAGATATTATATCCGAGCCAATATTTAAATATAAAGAATTGGTTTTGTGACATAACTTGGCAGTCACAATATCTCTAACTGTCACTCTCTCAAGTGTTGATTCATTTATAGGTTTCAAAGAAATAGGTTCCATTAATGGTTTGGGAATTTCTTCCATGATCCATGGATGGAGATCTAGCTCATCTTGAGACCATACACCCTTTTTTTTCTAAGTCATTCAGTAGGGACCTTTTCTAGCTGAGGAGTGAGTGTGAGAGACTAAAATAATTAGAGCAACAGGTTCAGGATGTCCTTAAATATCATGTTGAACTTCTTGGTTCGAGGGATGATTATGTTGGTGGGCATGAGGGGGGCGTGGTGGGGGGGTGTGGGGGAGAAAGGGCAACACATAGGTGAGCAATGTGAATCATACAAAATTGGAAAATTCCACTTTGTTTGATTAGTTTGGGAGTTTACAAGAGTTCATTTTAGTGCACTAGAACATTTAAGGTTTATTACAATTAACACACATACACATATCTAGGTAAGGAATGACCACACTAAGAAGAGAGAGAGCACGAGTCCTTCTGATACTATTGTGTAAGAAAGAGAATAGAGGTAGAGGCATCAAGCCATGTAATCCTTGCATGATGTAGCACTTTCAGCGCTATATGGATTAAATGATTACAATTAAGAAGTTGTGAATGTTTTTAATCCACTAGTCATGATACTTGGCAATCCGCAAGATTTGATAAAAGTTGAGATTTCTCAAGTTTAGTGTCGAATTCTATTCCACACTTTTAGTCTCCTTTACATTTAGCGGAGAAGCTTTGTCCTAGCTTATGTCTAGGTCAACCCCTTGTAGTTTTTCTCCATTTTTTCCCCTTTAGCCACAAGCTCGGAGGGGCAGGGGGGGAGGAGGGTCACTCATAAATATGTAAGGGTAGTATGTGGGTACAACAAAACGCATTTTTCAAATCCCTTTTTGGCACATTTTTTACATACATAAGAGTACCCTCTAAAGGGGGTATTCATAGGTTGAATAGAAAAAGGGTGTGATTTGTGCATGAGAAATTCACAGATAAGGGATAAGGTCTTGAACGCACGTGATATATATATAGTTTATAAATAGTGACCCCCCGAGGCCACAACTTCCAACTTTGTTTCCATGGTCTTGTGTTTTCCTTTAGTGAAACATGTGGAAGCTTGGACCAAAAGTTCAGATCCCCCCTCCTTAGAGGTTTTCTCATTTTCCATCTTAAATATGAGCTAGGCTAATGTTTCTTGATCATGTGCTATATTCTTTTATAATTTCAAGTTTCTACGTGACAACAATTCAATTTGACCCAGCAAATCATTATGATGTACGTGTTACTTATTATCCTCATGTGATGTGCTCACCTGGAGTATCGTATCCATGGTGGCTAACAAATGCATCATCAAAACATTCTTCTAGCAAATTTATATCATCAAAAGTTAGTTTGATGGAAGAGTCCTTAGATTTCAAGCCCTCCATTAGGCACACACTACGAGGATCAAGCTCGATGATACACTCGGTAGTTTGGAATGCTCCATTATCAATGGGATGCTTAGACACAGGGTGATGACTAAAGTTTTTCAAATGAACCTTCATGATTGTGTCATTGTTCCAAAGGTACACATAGTTTATTCCCCAGTCATGGATCATACACAATTATCTCATAAATGGCCGACTCAAAATCATGTTGTATGTTGTTGGCCTCTTGAAGTTCACAATTGGAAATATATGATCAAACTTTAACCAACAAGTTGTGAGCTTCTTAATTTGCACAATTCCTATGGGTTGTGATATATGACCATTAGCTAAATTAATCTTAAGAATTATCTCACTTAGCTATGGAGACAACCCCATCATTCCCATTGTGCTTCCGTAGCCACACTGACACCAACACTACCATCAAGAATAGATGTACAAGATACTCTCCCTAATTTTAGACCTACAATAGTATTAATCTTCTCACCTTCAAACTACGCCAAGCTTGTTTATGGGTACGTCCTTGAATAATAAATGGGGATTCATTTTTTCCTCTTCTCCCTCGAAATCTGAATTAACTTTGTCTTCAAAAGTTATGATACTTCGAGTCCAACTAGTCTTTGATATAGTGCCACACATGACATAGGGAAATAGTGATAGGGGCGGACATGATTGCATGCATCCTTTAAAAATCCTTTTGATGTCTTCATTTGTAGACCATAGACATTACTTTAGCCTTTACATCAGAGCCAGCATTGAAAGATAATAAATTGATTTTGTGACATAACGTAGCGGTCATCATGTCTCTAACTCTCACTCTCTCAGGTGTTGATTCATTTATAGGTTCCTGAAGATTAGGTTCCATTAATGGTTTGGGAATTGCTTCCACGATCCATGGATGGAGATCTAGCTAAGCTTGCGACCATGCACTCTTCTTTTCTAAGTCATCAACAGGGACCTTTTCTAATTGAGGAGTTAGTGTGGGAGACTCAAAAAATTGGAGCAACAGGTTCAAGAGGTGCTTCCATCTTCTATTAAACTTACTTGTTAGAGGGACGATAATGTTTGTGGCCATAAGGGGGCGCGATGGGGGGGATAGACAGCATAGCACATGGATGGGCAATGTGGATGATACATGAAATTGGAAAATTCCAATTTGTTTGACTAGTTTGGGAGTTTACGGCAGTTCATTTTAGTGCACTAGAATAGTTAAGATTTATTGCAATCAAAACACACACATATCTAGGTAAGCAATGACCACACTAAGAAGTGAGAGAGAGAGAGAGAGAGAGAAAGAGAGAGTCCTTCTATCACTGCTGTGTAAGAAAGAGACTAGCGACGACGATCAAGGGATGAAGCCATGTACTCCTTGCAATGTGTAGCGCTTGTGGTGCTATGAGGAATAAATGATAAAAATTGAGAAGGTGGGAACTTTTATAAATCACTAGTCGTGCTACTTGGTAGTCCTCAAGATTTGATAAAAGGTCTATGAATGAAACTTACATTTTTCCCCCAAAAAAATGTCTTTATGTTTATTTATGTTGAGCATGTAAACATCACTATAATTCCAATGAGAGCTATGCACATTTTATGAACGGCTAACAAACTAACTTAGTTAAGACTTCTCACTCAAAATGTTTTAGAATTCGAATGAAATTGTGTATGCTAAAGGGTCGAGGAGGAGTTGCAAAGTAAGTAATTATGAGAAAAAAGGAGCTGTGTGTGATGACGGTGGCTCTAAATCATTAACAATGAAGGCACAATCATAGAGACAGATAAAGATAAAGAACGAGAAAGGCCGGTACTAAGGTAGATTAACAATGGCAAAAAAAAAAAAACTTCCATCTACAAGGCAAAATCAGATAGTTCCCCCGGTGCATTTGTCGCAGTTTGGCCACCAGTTGAGGTGCAGTCCATCCTAGAAGGGTTCCTCTTCTTCTGCGCGCTCGCCGCCTGCGCAGTGCCCACCACTATAGCAGCACCACGTACACTAGAATGCACATGCCGTAAACGCTGCTGCTTCTTCTTGCACCCATTCTCGCTAGATTGAAGTTGGCCTTCAACTCGATGGCTTTTATAGTTTGTCATTCGCATAGCTGCCGACACTTATACCACCCGACCCTTATACCGATCCAACATTTAGTCTTCAATCATTTGCTCACATGCTCGATTGCATCAAGCCCTCACACCTTGGGTCTCGCCAAGCCCATCCCTCACACCTTTGATGTGCTATGGAGACTGGTACCATCGTCCATGCTTGATTTTTTGCACGCTAAGACCCAGTCCTCTCCTTTTTGATCTATTGATTGGTCTTTTCTGTGGTGCATAGATGCTATAAAAGGTCTTCCCCCCACATAAATAAATAACAAAAAAATAAAAACAAGTTGCCAATGGCAAAGAGTCCTTCTTCTAGTGGTTCAATACTTTGTTCACTCCATCTTGGACTACGACAGGTTTTGCGCGCACACACAACTACACATACGTCGATGCATATTAATATAAACATAATATAAATATAGAGACACAAGTAGATTTTTCTTAAAGTGGTCCACAACATGTTATGTATGTGTAATTATTAAGTGTGCCTCAACAAGTGCACTATATTTGGCATACATGTTCACTACTGCAATGGCAAATTGAGCATGAATCAATATACCCCAGTGAGGTGCTTCGAGTCCAAAATAATACATAAATTATTGTTTGCTTTCATTGCACTACCGTAGAATGTTAAATCGGAACGGTCACTACATTTGGGGAGGCCCCGATGTTGTGTTAAATTGAAGTGGTTCCCACTCTAGCAATAATAGCTTACAACTAGTGAAGTTAATAGTATCTAACGCATACATGGTGCATCCTAGACATTTGTTGCAAGCACAAGATACAACATCCATCACATTAGAAATGGCCTCTTCTTTGGTTGAAAATAGTAGATTTTGTATTTGATGTGATTTCTTGTTGACATCAATCAAATCACTTCCTTCAACACAGAAACTTAAAGCTTGTTAGGTGCAACGACTACTCTCTGTTGTATACACACGCACACACACACACACACTTGAGTTTAATGTGGTAGAGAGAGAGAG
>NC_141090.1:24560902-24580902 GCF_041138505.1 Cibotium barometz
ACCTACTAAGAATGACAAGGCCTTACAATTGCGCCACCCATCATATCATTCCCTCCTCTCACCTCCCCACCCTGCCTTAAATCTAAGTTGGGGTTGGGAAATCAATAGGGGCTATCCCTAATGTATCAGCTTAAGTGCCTTCTTCTAAAAAACCACTCTCTCTCTCTCTCTCTCTCTCTCTCTCTCTCTCTCTCTCTCTCTCTATTTCTATATCTCTCTTAGCCTCACTTTTTAACATACTCATAGTACTTTTGCTATGCCACCCACACCTTGAATGGTTTTCCCTATCCATAGTAAAAAGGTCAAGAAAACCCTACCCGGAGCCATGCATGGACCTGCAACAAAAGGAGGGATAGCAACACAACACCAAATAAGGAGGCGCTTAAGCTCATACATTAGGGATAGCCCCATTAATTTCCTTACCCTAACTTAGATTTAAGGGAGGGTGGGGAGGGGAGAGAAGGGAAGGGAAACATGTTTTTATGTATTCTTTATGTGTTAATTATTTAAAAAAATAGACGAGGGTAGCATGGGAGAGAAGAATATCCATTTCTTTCCCATAATGGCCCCTGTCCCATTTTTTAAAGCAAACTACATCACGGCTAAACCCATAGCTATTGCATGACACGGCTCCAACTGCATGTCCTTAGCCACGTGTAAAGTTGCGTATATAGCCGTGCCTAAGATTTTTTTTATTTTAACTTTCCTTTATTACAACACCATTATGGATGCGGCTATGCCTGTAGGATGGAGCTTATTCCTTGACCTTAGTCAAACATCTTGCATATCGCACATATTTTGCCCTTCATATATGTTCTCGTTCTCAAATTGATGAGGCAATCAAAAAGAACTGAAAAGTGGTTTCTCTATGTAGTGCTTCATAGAAGAGGAAAATAGTTGAGAATATAGATGAGCATGCTTCCATATTGTTCCCAAGTGTATGTTGTGCAATAGTAGAGGTCTAGAAGATTGCATGAATGATGTAGGTCATGTGGTTGCCACTCACACTAAGAGGACAATAGCTAAAAGTACAAATGATCATGCTTCCATATGTTCCCAAGTGTATGTTGTGCAATAGTAGAGGTCTAGCAGATTGTAGGAATGATGTATCAAAAAGGTGTCACGTGGTTGCCACTCAAGTGTGAGTGAACTTTGAAGTTGCATTAATGATATTGCCATCCAAGTGTGAGTGAACTTTCAGGTTAATAATTATCCTTAACATTGAAATTCCAAGATGGATTTTTAGCATGAGTAATAATAGAAAGAAAGGGCCTAGGCATGTGGTTCAATCACAATGTAGATGCTTGCACCATGGTTTGCCCATATAATTAGGTGCCAAGGTTGAATACATAGGAGTACCCTCTAAAGGGGTATGCACAAGTTGAATAGAAAAAGGGTGTGATTTATTCATGAGAAATTTGCAAATAAGGGGTTTTACAAATAGGCCTTGAGCACATGTGATATATACAGTTTATACATATTGACCCCCCCAAGCCCACAACTTCCAACTTTGTTTCCGTGTTCTTGTGTTTTCCTTTAGTGAAATATGTGGAAGCTTGGAACAAAGGTTTAGATCCCCCCTCCCTAGAGGTTTTCTCATTTTTCATCTCAGATATGAACTAGGCTAATGTTTGTTGATCATTTGCTATATACTTTTATGATTTCAAGTTTCTACATGTGACAACAATTCAATTTGACCCTACAAAGCATTATGATGTATGAATTCAAGGAGAAGAAATGATGCGATTTACTTATTATCCTCACGTGATCCGCTCATCTCGAGTATCATGTCCATGGTGTCTAACAAATGCATCATGAAAGTATTCTTCTAGCAAATTTATATCATTGAAGGTTAGTTTGATGGAAAAGTCCTCAGATTTTAAGACCTCCATCACGCAGACACTACAAGGATCAAAGCTTGGTGATACACTCGGTAGTTTTGGATGTTCCATTATTAATGGGATGCTTAGAAATAGGGTGATGACTCCAATTTTTTAAATTAACCTTCATGATTATGTCATTGTTCCAAAGGTACACAGTTAATTTCCCAGTCATGGATCATACACAATTATCTCATAAATGGCCGACTCAAAATCACATTGTATGTTGTTGGCCTCTTGAAGTCCACAATTGGAAATATATGATCAAACTTCAAGCAAACAAGTTGTGAGCTTCTTAATTTGTATGGTTGTTATGGGTTGTGATATATGACCATTAGCTAAATTAATCTAAAGAATTATCTCATTTAGCTATGGACAACCCCATCATTCCCATTCTGCAAAGTTTTTCCAACATCGGACATCGTATGATAATGATACTCCACCCAAACCCGCTATATTTTGCAGTTTGGACACTATGAAAAAATAGCAGGTGGCAACACACCGTCCCACCCATCCAGCGTCTAAAGGTAGTAAAACGTTGTGAGTAGTGGGGTAGGAGCCTCGTGGACCCGCTCGTAACATTTCACCACCATCGGACATCGTATGTTAATAATGCCTCACCCAATCCCACTATTTCTTTTATAGGGGACCCCTTGGGCGCTATGTAAAAATAGCCGGTTGTGACACAATGTCCTACCCATCCATCGTCCGATGGTGGTGAGACTTTGTAAGTGGTAGGGTAGGAGACTCGTGCACTTGCTCACAAAGTTTGACCACCATTGGAAGCTGTATGATATGATGCCACACCCAAACCTGCTATTTTTTGCATAGGGGACCCTTTTGGCACTATGTTAAAAAAAAGCGGGTGGCAACACACCATCCCGCCCATCCGGCCTCTCATGGTGGTGAAACTTTGCAAGGTGTAGTGTAGGATCTGCATAGACCCACTTGCAAAGTTTCACCACCATCGGACATCGTATAATAATGATGTCCCACTCAGACCCACTATTCTTTGCACAGGGGACCCTTTGGGCACCACATGAACCTTCTTGTGAAGTTTCACCACCATCGGATGCCGTATGATAATGATGCTCCACCAAAACCTGCTATTCTTTGCACAGGGGACTCTTTGGGCACTCTGTGAGAGAAAATAGTGGGTTGCAACACACCGTCCTGCCCATTCGACGTCTGATGGTGTTGAAACTATGCAAGGTGTAGGTAGGAGCCACTTGGACGTGCTCGTAAAGTTTTACCACCATCTGACATCATATAATAATGATGCCAACCCAAGCCCGTTATTTTTTGTATAGGGGACCCCTTACACGCTATGTGAAAAAACAACAGGTGGGAACACACCGTCCTGCCCATCTGGCGTCGGATGGTGGTGAAAATTTGTGAGTGGTGGGCTAGGAACCCTATGGAACCCCTCACAAATTTTACCACCATCAGAGGCCATAAGATAACGATGCTCCACCCAAACCTGCTATTCTTTGAAGAGGGGACCCTTTTGGAACTGTGAAAAAATAGTGGCTGGCACCACACCGTTCCACCCATTTGGATGGTGGTGAAAATTTGCGAGTGGAGGGGTGGGATCCCCTTGCACCCACTCGCAAAGTTTCACCACCATTGAACATTGTATATTGATGATGCCCAACCGAAACCTGCTATTTTTTGCATAAGGGACACTTTGGGTACTATGAAAAAATATTAAGTGGCAACACATTGTCATGCACATTCGACGTCTGAGGGTTGTGATATATTACCATTAGCTAAATTAATCTTAACAATTATCTCACTTAGCTATGAAAAACCCCATCATTCCCATTGTGTAAATTTTTACCACCATTGGACATTGTATGATAATGATACCCCACCCAAACCTGCTATTTTTTGCATTTGGGACCATTGGGCACTATGTAAAAAAATAGCAGGTGGAAACACACCATCCTACCCATCTAGCGTCCGATGGTGGTAAAATGTTTGCGAGTAGTGGGGTAGGAGCCTCGTGGACCCGCTCGTAAAGTTTCACCACCATCGGACATCGTATGATGATAATGCCTCACCCAATCCCACTATTTCTTGTATTAGGGACCCCTTGCGTGCTATGCAAAAAATAGCCAGTTGCAACACAATCTCCTACCCATCCATCCTCCGATGGTGAAACTTTGTAAATGGTAGGGTAGGAGCCTCGTGCACTTGCTCGCAAAGTTTCACCACCATCGAAAGCCGTATGATAATGATGCCACACCCAAACTCGCTATTTTTTGCATAGGGGACCCTTTTGGCACTATGTTAAAAAATAGTGGGTGTGGCAACACACCGTCCCGCCCATCCGGCCTCTAATAGACCCATAATTTTCAGTACCAACTCAACTATATTATGACGAAAAACCAAAGAGATACAGTGGCTGCAAGTTGCAGGCCTGTACTTGTATACACGGAGCCAAGATAGGCTAAGACAGGAAAACGTCTACAGGGAGTATTAGTTCTCTTATTGTTTTCCTTATATGGTTGAATTATTTCATGAGTGAGAAAAGAGAAACCATGTTTAATCTCTCTCTCTCTCTCTCTCTCTCTCTCTCTCTCCCTCTCTCTCTCTCTCTCAAAAGTGGGCAGCTCAATAGGTCCACGCCCGAATACATCAAAATGGGGCAGCCAATAATAATAATAAATCTCGTAGTAGATACTACGGCAAAAAAAACCAAAATGAGAACTATCCCTGTAATAGCTCGCACCATATCGAAGCCATCACGTCCCAGCCATTCCGGCTTACTGAGCACAAAGCCCATCAATCTCGCCAACCTACAAGGTTGTCCATTCAAATACACTACAAGTTAGCAATACATGCTAAAGTTACACGACATCACATAAGCATTAACCCAACACTTAGTTCTAGCCATCCCTAATTTCATGTGCTATATACTTTTCTAATTTCAAGTTCCTACGTGACAACATTTCAATTTGACCCTACTGCAAATCATTATGAGGTATGCTTCAAGGAGAAGAATTGGTGCAATAACTTATTATCCTCATGTGTTTCGCTCAACTTGGGTATCGTATCCATGGTGGTGAACAACTACATCATGAAAGCATTCTTCAAGCAAATTTATATCATCAAAGGTTAGTTTGATGGAACAGTCCTCGAATTTCAAGCCCTTCATTAGGCGCACACTACGAGGATCAAGCGCGGTGCTACATTTAATAGTTTTGGATGCTCCACAGGGTGATGACTCTAATTTTTTAAATTAACCTTCATGATTGTGTTCCTCTTCCGAAGGTAAGCATAGTTAATTCCCTAGTCATATGTTGTTCTCTCATAAATTGCTGACCCAAAATGACATTGTATTTTATTGCCCTCTTGAAGTCCAAAGTTGCAAATATATGATCAAACTTCAACCAAAAAGTTGTGAGCTTGTTAATTTGCATGGTTCCTTTGTATTGTGATATATAGCCATCAACTAACTAGATCTTGAGAATTATCTCACTTAGCTATGGATAGCCCCATCATTCCCATTGTGCTCTTGTAGTTGCACTGACACCAACACCACCATCAAGAATGGAAGTAAAACATACTCTCCCTAATTTTAGAGCTAGAGTAGTGTTAAGCTCCTCACCTTCAAAGTATTGCCAAGCTTGTTGAAAGGTACATCCTTGAATAATAAATGGGTATTCAATTTGTCCTCTTCTCCCTCAAAATTTGAATCATATTTTTCTTCAAAAGTTAGGATATTTCGAGTCTAACCAATTTTTGATATTGTGCAAAACATGATGATCTTGTCCTAGGAATTCTGTTAGTGAAATAGTGATAGGGGAGGAAGGCATCCCTAAAAATTTGTTTTGATGTCTTCATCTACAATCTACATACATTCTCATAGTAGTAGATATTATATCCAAGCTAATATTTAAAGATAAAGAATTGGTTTTGTGACATAACTTGGCGGTCATGATATCTCTAACTGTCACTCTCTCAAGTGTTGATTCATTTATAGGTTTCAAAGGAATAGGTTCCATTAATGGTTTGGGATTTTCTTCCATGATCCATGGATGGAGATTTAGCTCATCTTGAGACCATACACCCTTTTTTTCTAAGTCATCAGGAGGGACCTTTTCTAGCCGAGGAGTGAGTGTGAGAGACTCAAATAATTAGAGCAACAGGTTCAGGAGGTCCTTCAATATCATGTTGAACTTCTTGGTTCGAGGGATGATTATGTTTGTGGGCATGAGGGGGGCGTGGTGGGGGGGTGTGGGGGAGAAAGGGCAACACATAGGTGAGCAATGTGAATGGTACGAAATTGGAAAATTCCAATTGGTTTGATTAGTTTGGGAGTTTACAAGAGTTCATTTTAGTGCAGTAGAACATTTAAGATTTATTGCAATTAACACACATACACATATCTAGGTAATGAAATGACCACACTAAGAAGAGAGAGAGCGAGAGTTCTTCTGATACTATTGTGTAAGAAAAAGAATAGTGCTAGGTTGCTGGTGTTGGTGCCAAAGAAATCTGTCAGGGTCCGTTGTCTAGGTACATCATGGCTCGGCCTCCTATCTACCAAGAGGGTCTCTCTGTGCTTGTGTCTCCTGAGCTCAAGTAGAAACAATCCCAGGCATCTCTGATCCTCAAACTCCATGACCCTGCGTAACGGCCCAAAACCCTCTCGGAAGAGGTATCTCGGAAGAGGTAGTGATATCTCCCTCGGATCTCATAATAGACTGTACATCGGCAAATGTAGTGTTCCTCTGTCTCTACCTCCTGGTAGCATAGCTGACAAATGCAATCATCCATGATCTGATGCACATATCGCCTTGTCTCAATCCGCAACTCGTGTGATGAGGTTCGGATCTGTCTAATGGCACAATGTATCCAATGTTATAGGTGTACATCCATGTATGCCGGGCGGGTGATAAAATCATCCGGTAAGAAAATGGCTCTTGTAATGAGCCATTTTCGTGCCCAAGGGCTCAAGGGGGCTAGTCCATGTCCTCTCTGTGTCCACTCTAATGATATCCATCCTGATCACGCGGTTTTGCTCTGAGCAGGTGAGATCCAAAAAATGGACAATCCAGACTGTACTGAAAGGGTGGTAGTGCCTCTATCCCGCAAACCATGTAGGTCAAACCATGATCTCATCTGAGTGTACAAACAATGAGTATCTCCATCCTCTGCCAATTGTATGGATGAGGTCAATTCCAATCGAGAGTACCTCTTCTGAGGGAGCTCCCATAGCCGCTGTAAAAAGGTAACTGCCTGGAATAGGGCCTCGGTTACTACTAGTGGGGCACCCAGCTCAGCCCGAACAATCTCATGTGGTATTGAAGATTTGCTCCGAATCATGCGGGCAATCATCATAATCAGTGGTCTCTCCATTTGCCTCCATCCCTCATCTATCCCTCTCTAAGATTAGTGATGTATACTAGTAGGTCCCCAAATTGGAGCTCCGTACAGGAGTGTCGGTGTGACAAGTGTATCAAATAGCCACAATTTGGTGTGTGGCTCCTGAAACTGTATGTGTGCACACTGCCTCTCAAGTGCCCCCAAGGCTACATGCCCTCGAGCTAATGTAGCTGTTGTTGCCTCCTTTAGGGAGAAACGCGGTCCTGTGAAAGTAACTCCCAAGTAGACATATGACCTAACGTACTCTACCGGCTCCCCTCGGAAAGTGAAATGAGGCTCTGATCTCGTCACCCATGCCTGTGTGGTGTTAAACACCATAACCTTGGTTTTCCCAAGGTTCACCCTGTCAGATCTTTATCCGCACAGAAAGCCTGTAATGCATCCAGGTGTCTCTGTAATCCCTTCGGAGAGTCTGAGATTAGAACAATATCATCAGCCAACACCCCTGCCAAGCATGCCCCTGGGCCTCCCAATCTGTCTACATAATCAGAGACCGCATCAATGTATGGTCCAAAGAGGGTGGGCGATAGCGGGCATCCCTGCTTCACCCCTATCGTGCTGGTCACCCTATTAGATAGTCCGCCTGGAGCTCGGACTCTGCCTGTCACAAACTCATACAAAGCATATATCCCCCTCACATGCTCTTTTCTCTCTCTCTAGCTTGGTACACAGGAGGGCTGGACTACAGGCGCTCAGGGTTGCTTGCTCTTCTCCTAGGTGGCCAGAGGGCTGGTTTCTCTAGACATAAAGGTGGATAGGGGCTGGTTTTTCATGAACATAGACATCATGTCGATGGCATTCAATTGATGGAACTTTCAGCTTCTCTTTGCTTTGGTTCGGGACTGTTTTGAGATTAGTTCGAGGATAGTTTATGGGCTGTTTTTTTTTGCTGTAAATTCAGCTATGTACATGGGTTATTGGCTGCAAGTATAAGGTCACCTGGTTATGTTTCTTGGCATGGGAGTGATGCAAGCTCGCATGGAGCAGATTGTTTTTCTTCCTGCTAGAAAGGAACAGAGGGACCTACAGTTATGGGCATCTCTATGTTGCCAAATGTTTCATGAGGGAACAGGTAACTAGATGTATGCTGTTGTTGGCACTATTGTTGAATGGTGCCATGAATGGTTCTGTATGGAAACAGGACAGAAGTTTCAAAGGGAAAGAGGCCTAAAGGTTTCATGTGGAAACATGCCTTTCACAACCAGACAAGGAGCTTTGGTCGAGAGACTGCAAAGCTTTGAGAGACTCAGCTACAGCCTGTCTCATGGTGGGAGAAGTATGGAAATTGTGCTCCCACGCTGGTAATTCACTACCCTTAACTACAGTTTACATAGTACACTGTAGAATGTGCATCTTTCTTGTTTCCACTTAGTTCTAATTTCTAATTATATGTGCATTTCAATAACAAAAATGCATCGCCATTAGAGTGCTCTCACAGGATTGCAGTTCGGGTCCATGTGAGAGGAATTGGAGCACTTGGGCCCTCTTCCATACAAAGAAGAGGAATAGGCTAAGTACTGCTTAGCTAGAGCGGTTGGTGTTTTGTCATTGCAACCTCCAGCTCCTTGAGAGGAATGCCCGACATCCGGAGCCTTCGCAGGTGAATGTGGATAAGATCAACATCAAGAGGGAGAGGTTCATCCTAGAGATCCCACGGAATGAGCGTGATATGTACACCTTGCTTTATGAGGAGTTGACAGTGCCGAGCCACAACACCCACAGACAGTTCCCTCTGTGTCTCTAGGTTGTTGTCAGAATACGCAGCGCAGATGATGACCAGATATGGAAACACAAGAGCAAAAAACGCATGCAAAAAAATAGCACAAGAGAGAGAGAGATGTAGGCGTGTAACTCTGCTCTGATATACACAAGAAGATCCCGATATGATACACTGAGTGGTATGGGGCTGGGGGCCTATTTATATGCCCCCAGATGGGCAGTCGACCTGCTGAAAAGGCCCTCCACGACTGTAGCAATAGTCGGCCCAGCAGCACATGAGGCCCACGACTGCATACATCCAGTCGGCCAGCAGTGAGACACTCCACGATTGATGTCTGAGCAGTCGGACAGCTCTACTGGGTCCAGCTACTGTCACCAGGTGGTGTACTTTGCTGCAGTTGTTTTCCCTGGGTGCTCGATTATCTTCCCCCTGGGCTCATTTTTGTGGTTTTTTAGGTGGATTGTAGGTTAAGAGCTATTGGAGCTTCCCCTTCCCTATTCTCTATGCATTGAGGGTTGAGCTTGCTCCCCACAGCCTCTCTTAACCTATATTCAGCTATGGTAATGCCCCTCTAGGGGGCTACTCTCATGAATTATGTACAGCTGTGTGGGGAATATGCTTTTTGGCTGAGGCAAGAGCCTCCTTTGATAGGAACAGGAGCAGCTAACTGCTGCTCTTAAGCAGGAACAGGTGAGGGTAGTTACCTCACCACATAGGTGTCCAATTCAGCACTAAATCAATGCTATTTTTGGACTGTTCAGGGGCTGTTCCAAGGCCCAGTTGATGTTAGATTGTACAAGGACCTTACTAGGGTCTACCAGGATAGTGTGGTGGTTGTACAGAGCTGAAAACAGAGCTGAAAACAGGTCTGTACAGAAAATACAGCAAGCTGAAATTCACTGTTTGGGACTCAAATGGAGTGTCCAATTGCACTCCCGCTTTCTATTTTCAATCTCTTAATGAAGAAATAAATACCGCAAGGAGCGCCGGACTTCGGAGCCAATCTGGTGTTGAGCGAGGGAGCGAGGATTCTGTTTGTGTGTGTCATAAAGTCCAGGTATTTAACAATGTATCTCTAGTTTGACATATAGTTATTTTAAATATATAGATACGATGAGTGACCACGGCCGTAAAGTGAAGTTGGCGAACATCAAGTCTTTGCTACGAGGCACTGGACTTTCTGGAGATACACTGTCAGAGGCCATGACAGATTATGTGGAGATGGATGATGCAAGTTTAGACGGCGCGATTGAGATTCTTGGGAGATTCAGTATGCCCGTATGACGACCTGGAGAGGGTACATCCTCCCAGCCACATGCAGGAGTGGAGACATCTTGGCATGCACATACTACTGCGCATCGATAAGCTTCTTGATTGATAAAATAGTAATGTCATCCATTTTTTACATATAGAATTCTTAATATATATATCCTTTTGATGTCTTTGATTGCTTAGGACTCCTATCCCAGTTACATCACATCATGAGAGTCAGCGGCTTACTCCTGATGTACCTCCTAGTACTCAGGTGACACCTGATTCACAGGGTAGTGGCCGTTCCTCCTGCAGGTATATCTTTTATGGCGATTACGGATTAAATATCAAGTATTTTTTACGAACTCACATCTCAATATATCGTATGTTTGTATTGTGCATAGGTATTAGTGGCGGCAGAGTACCACGCCACCAGTGCCCCCACCAGTGCCGATGCGCACGTGCACTGGGACTTTGGGTGTCACATGCGACATCACACCTGACAGGGGTATCCTTCAGGTTGGAGCCGGCATCGCCTTCAGACGACGGATGAGAGATCTTTGCATGTCATATCTACAGTGAGTTCATATACCATGGCAGTAAGTATTATTTAACATAAAGAATATAAATTATAGTGAGTTCATATACCATGGCAGTAAGTATTATTTAACATAAATTTGAATTAATAACTGACTTTATTTTGCAATGCAGCGATCAACTCGAGGATGACAAGAAATATGTCATCAACACACTGGAGATGGAGTTTAGGGCAGGATGGAGTCGGAAGTGGTTGCTGAAACAAATGTGTAAACTCCTGAGTCATCGACGCGACAATGCACAGTAAGTAGAGAGAGAGAAATGAAACAAAATGAAATGCTATATTTACGTCTTCAAAAGGCCAAGATGACCTATGAGACCAAAAAGTTACCACTAGAGAGCTCTGATACCAATGGGCAGCATTGGGTGTGTTGCGGTTAAGGGTACTGTAGTCACTGAGGGTGCTGCTGGAACTACTACCATGAAATGCTAGAAGACTGCTAGCTTTGATGGTCTACTGCTAGGCCAAGTCGATCCAGGGAACCTTGCTTGATTGCAAGTACTGAAGGTTGAGATGCTGATACTGAGGTTGAAATGCGAGATAGAAGCCTGTACACAACTAGAGTAAGAAAAATGAGTCTAAGGGGAATCGAACCCCGACACTAGCCATATGAGGCTACACCACGAGACTCCCCACCACCCACCCTTGTTAGTAAGTTTATAAAAAAAAAAACAAGACTTCACAATGAATGATTTTGAGATTAAATCTTACCGAACATAGGCTGATCCGTGAGTTGATGATACGTAAGACTACTGGTCCTCATCATCATCTCTGAGATAAACCGTATAAAATTTCATCTTCATTATCCTTGTTGACTTCTTCGAACTCCTCGATCGTTAAATTTGTGTTCACGTTCATTTCCTCCGTAGGCTCAACATCCATTGTTTCCTCCTCTTCGGTGTCTGAAGTGTCAGAGTCTGGATCGTTGTCGTTCTCATCACCTACAATGTCATCATGATCGATGGATAGAAGAATTCTACACCTCTCTGAGGTCGATGTGTCTAGATTTGAGGATGTAATCAAATCATCCTGATCCGCTATCTCAGAGTCAACGCTATCAAACAAGTGTCGACCTCTAGGTTGGACATGCACAACTTGCCACCATGGATGAGCATCTATATTCTTGTAAAAGAATGCTTGTTCAACATGAGTTGGCAGAATGTAAGGCTCTTTTGTTGCACACAATAACTTCGAGGAGTCGACGGACCAAAATCTAGACGGTTCTCTTTTCATTGTGGCATTATTGCCTTTATACCCAGCACGGAACCAATCCACCTTCAAAACCACCTGTCAAAATACACGAATCAAAACTTTAGAATTATGTTTAGCTTTAAGAAATCTACATGTTATTGTTGCATGAAGAGAGATCTCATTTACCTGCTTGAAGATACGATATGATACTTCATAAATACCGACTATGGTTCCCACGTAACCAAGTTCACTGTCGATAAGATTTGTGTCTCTTGAACTTGCATGTGATAATTGCTTAAAAGAGGTAACAACGCAAGAATCCTGAGTTGGACGTAAGTCGTCAATAGATTTTATCCGAAGATGTTGTCCATAAGCCCACATGTTGGTATACATTCGAGCCTACACAAAAACATAAATTATTTAAAAAAAATTGAGATTCATTTGTTTAGTTCAGAGTTCTCAAAACAAAACAAGTTACTTGTTTTTCACACCCAATCATAAACTCTCTTTGTTCCGTAGAGATTGGCTCATGATCACTAACCGCACGTTGCATACAGGTGTATAACCAATCCATGGAAGTAGGTACGTCCCCGTCGTTATTTACATTGGTTTGACATCTGGATCTCCTCTTTTTACATCTACCAACTCGTTTGCTTGCAAGTTCCTCTTTGCAAGTTCCTCCTCGTACTCATCAATGAATTGTTGCATACATTTGCTATTATAGACAATGAAAGTAGAAATATCCAATTTATCTTGGATCTTAAGTCGAAAAGGGACTCCCTTACTGGACAATACCTCGTCATACATGGTAGAAGACGACTCATTTGTCCATACACGTGGAGCTTCAGAATCGGTTTTCTCAAGCTATTCACAAATGTAATACATGCATTCTTCAAGCATCCATCCCTCTGCCATAGAACCCTCTGGTCTTGCTTTTTGACGTACATAACCTTTCAATACTCCCATAAACCTCTGGACCCAAAACATCCATCGAGTGCTGACAATACCAGCGAGCTCTATCTCGTCTACTAGATGGATTAGAAGATGAACCTGGATATCAAAAAAGGAGGTTGAAAATTCCTTTTCCATTAAACAAAGAAGCTCTATACATTCACGCTTCTTTTGTGGAATTGACCCTTTGGCAATCTCTTTAGATGTAATCCATCTATCAGTAAAAGAAAGAAGATATTAGAGATGTTTTTTAATAAAGAAGATATGAAATAAAATTTTATACCAAAAATTAATGAGCGATAAATACCTTGCAAGCGATCCAAGGCGATATATCACATCTCGGACTCCTCTTGTAGTACATCCATCAATAACAAGGGGTAGAACATGCTACATACATGATTAATCCGATCAACAAACATACAAGAAAATAAATACTTTCAAAGATCTTAATAGATTTACCTTCACAAAATTGTGCCAATCGTGTGTTTTTAAACCAGACAAGCTCTTGTCATCTAGAGTGAACATGTTTCGACAAGATGCTCTATATCCTAAAGGCGTATGAATCGACTGAATCTTCCTGTTCATAGTCTCCAGCTCTTCTGTCTTGAGCACCCATGGAGCAGGCTCGTAGGTTGTCTCACGTCGAGTTTCATCATAAAGTGGCCATAGATTGGGCTTTGAGTTTTGATCCTTTAAGTCATTTCTTGCAGCCGCTGTGTCTTTCAAGCCAACGAGGTGTCGCCATAAGGTTTGACCAATGTTCTTGAATATGTGCATTGGATCAAGAAGATGACATATCCTCAAATCCTTCCAATATTCCAAAGTATACCATATCGAAGAACTTTGAGCTACAGTACGTTTTCCTCTCACTCGCTGCTTTACAGCGTCATCATCATCGCCGCTTATGATCTCTGACTCCGGATTGATAGTGGGTCCAACAGTCCACTTTAGATACCAATCCTTTGGTGTCATTGGTATTGGACATCTCCCTTCTTCTACCTTTCCATTAAAATGTATGGCTTGCCTTCTGTCTCGTTAGATAATGATCCTCAGATAAAAATCGTCTATGTCGAAGATATATATTTTTGTTGAGGTTTTTGCTATAAGTCGATCTCAACCAATCACCACAAATTGGACAAGCTTTATAACCCTTGGTACATATCCCTGCATGGAAAACATAACAAAGATGATTAGCGTAATGAACATCGTACAAACTTATGAAAGAATATATATATTTAAACCATTTACCACGAACAATGAACTATCTTTGACCGATGCTTCTGGACATAACCATGACATCAATCCCTCTCCACAAATCTTGAAGATCGTCGATGAGAGGGGCCAAATAAACATTCAGATCTTTAACTTGTTGTTTTCCCAGAATTAAGAGTGAGAGCATTAAATGCTATTTCTTAATGCTAAGATACGGGGGTAGATTATAGTTAATAACTACCACTGGCCATGTAGACCATTTACTTGATCTCATTGAAAATTGATTCATGCCATCCAATGCTACACCCATCTTTAAATGGCGTGGTTCTTTTGCAAAATCTGGCCATTGCAGATCAATATGCTCAAATGTAGGACAATCTGATGGAATTCGCATTACTCCATCTTTGCTCTTGTGCTCCACTCCCCATGTCATAAGCTTAGCTAATTCGGGACTTTGGAACATATGTTTTATACGTGGAGCCAGGGGAAAATGTCTCAATACCTTTCGAGGGACCTTACCTTTCTCCTCTTTATTATAACGAGGAGTTTGACATCTTGGACATGTCACACCGTCCTCGTACTGACCTCTATATAAAATACAATCGTTGGGACATGCATGTATAGAAGAATAGTCAAGTCCAAGACTACTTATCATCTTCTTCACCTCATCATGTGATGTAGGAAGGGAATTGCTTGTCAGCAAGAACTTCTGAGAGAGTAGCCTGCAAAGTCCATTAAAAATATGATCAATAAGAACAAAACATATTGTGATTACTCCTAAAATATTTAGATTAAAAAAAATGTTAGATTGTTACATACTTCAAAAGTGCTGAAATGGATATATTACTCCATCCAAAACAGTTTTGAAGATTCAGAATAAGTAAGCTTGCACTGAGTCGTGTCAGTTGGCTTCTTGCGTAGATACGCTTTAGAGCTTCTTCTCGAAGATACTTCTCGTTGTTATTAGGAATATCGCTCGCACTATTATTTTGATACCAATCCTCAATAAAATCAGACATGCCATCGTCGTCATCAAAGATATGGTCCTGCACATTATTGAAGTCCTGAGAATATTGTTTTTTTAGTCTTGCATACGCATTAGGATCACTCCTGCGTAGGATCCTCATGCACTCTACTGACATGTGAGATGCGTCACATGTCCTTCTATATAAAAGAAAAGATAGATACAAAACAATTACAGACAATAAAAAATGATTATCAAATTAAAATAGAGACAGTAGAGAACGTGGTGCAAATTAAACTATAGAAGTAGGGTACAAGAGGTCCAATAACATTAGGAAATGTATACAATGAAGCTCTCAATCCTCATCTAGTAAGGATGCTCGTGGAGGTCTACGCCATCCATAATTGACCAGCAATTCATCACCAGCACGTAATGATCTAATAGCATTGAAAACTATGTATCTTTCTACATCCCTGCTCATATGTTCTGGTTCATGACTATTCTCACACTCCACAAATGTGCAATTGGTTCTTGAACTCATCCCTCGACTACTATTGATTAAACCTGCTATGTTTCCTTGAGAGTAAGGTCTTCCAATAACATAGAGCCTTTGTCCTTCTGCATGTGTGATCCCTCTATCAAAAAGAGAGGCTGCATTGAGACATAATCCATAAGTACTCATGCTCTGAATGTAGCGAGTAAGCTGATGCCATGGACCCCATCTATATATAGGTCCACAGAAAGACATAAAGGTGACCTCGGAACGAGGGGGCACATGTAAATCCTGTGCAGTAAAGAGGCCTCGCCCTGCTCCACTAAATATAGATGGAGCAATCATGTAGCGACTGCCCTAGAAGCTGAAAACCACTCCATCTAAAGGAAGTGATCCTCTCTGCCATCCTCCGTATCGTCTGCGATCATACGTCTGTACTAGAGAATGCAAACGAGTAGGCAACGGATGATCGACTCCACCCGTCTCGGCCTCCAAAGCAGGAGGTAGAGGATGTCGAGAAACCTCGAGCTGCTGACAAGTGACCTGTCCGTGCCGTGTGCGAGGGACATGTGCACCACTGATAGCGAAGTCATCCTCGTCATCAAGTGAATATACCTACATATATGATATGGTTACATTATATAAGAGCCTTTGATTTATAAAATAACCAATAATAAAACTAAGGGAGAACAGTCACATACCATAGGTCGATGTCGCTCCTCAGGAGGCGGTGCTCGCTCAAAAGTACCATGAGTCATCTCATGTGAAAAGCACTCCCGTCATGGCCTCCGATATGTACCACGACAACGAGCGCACCAGCATATAATAGACTCGTCGTAGTAGAACTCATCATAAACGGGTTCATGTGCAGTATTGGAACTCTGTGCACCCCAATCACCACGAGTAGGAGGTGGTGGTGTACCCTCTGATTGGTCCGAATCTGATTTTCAAGTACCATAAAAACACGAGTCATTAATCAAATGATCGAGAAGAAAAAAGCAATGCATGAAAGAAAACATTGAAATCTAACAAGTTCTATGGTATGCAATATGAAAAATAAACAGATGCTACTGTATGGTGGAGACAAACAAGAGGAGGGCTGATATGTGCATGGAGACATGGCAATACTTCCGCAAGGAGAGACGCCTACGAATCACTTTTCCTCAGCAGAAGGTGCGTGCCTTTGCTTATGTATATTAGAATTAATTTGAACTTTGATAGATTGATTCTAAGTATTCTCTAATCTATGTCATTTTGTTTAATGAAATTTACATAGACGGCAGCACGAAAAAGACTGCAAGTTGGTCACACATCTAGACTAGGCCGGATGGGTCGAGATGGATTTGTGGCCACATTTGTGAGTATAAATCGTTCTAATTTTAACTCTCAAAGATACTATTATTGAATGAAGAAATCAATAACTGATACCTCCTCCATTGGGCCATCAGGGCACCGACCACGCTCCCAGGTCACCACTGATGATAGAGCAGTTATCTTATGTTGTGCTCGTCGGCCACGCCCACCAGGATCCCGACCACAGCATCCTCACCATCGCAAGATCAGAGCCATTATTGCTCGGCATCGAAGGCGCCTACCTCACTTCTACGACCTCTCCATTCTAGACAGCCCCATGGCGGAGATACTTGATCTAAGGAGAGGGCAACACTTCAACTGATCAGCATACATGGATCTACTTGATATACATTTTTTAGTATTTTCTACTCAGTATCATGTCGGAGTCTTACAGTTCTATTCTTATAACTGTAGGACAATCAATTTATTGTACCTTTTAGTCTCATTTAATTGTTCTCTTTGATGAGACACCAACTTCAGATGTACTCTCAGTTTTGGTCTCATAGGCCACTATGGCCTCTTAGAGACATTAATATATCATTTCATTTATTTCATTTCATTTCTGAGGGGAGGGCACCTCTGCAGTCAACAAAGACCGATAAAATTCTGAAGCAATACCCCTCACCTTATTAGGCTCAATCTGAACCTCACCCTGTGAATCTTGCAAGTACCTCAAAGAATCCGTGCTATGGAAAGGCCTGTGTATAGCTGGTCTACTGTTCAATCTGTTGCAGCTCAAAACTATCATGCAAGTTTCCAACCTGAGATGAGCAGGCACCACGAGTTTCCTAGTAGTAGAGCTCCATCCCCTTCACCACCCATTGTACTTATTGCACACCCAGATTCAGCTTTTTAGTTCAGTACTTTTTCATTTTGTTGGGATGACAGAGGATACCCCATACAGGTACTCCGATTTGTCTCATAGGCCAAGTTCGGTCTTTTGGAAGACGTTAATAAAATCTTTCTTTCTTTCTTTCTTTCCCCTCCGCCTCTGGTCCTTCCTCCGCCTCTATTCCTCTGCCATCACTTCCTTCCTCCATCGTTGCGCCCCTCCTTCCTCCTTCGCTGCCTGAATCGCTTCCCTCCGCCTCTGATCCTTCCTCTGCCTCTGTTCCTATGCTTTCGCTTCCTTCCTTCATCGCTGCGCCCCTCCTTCCTCCTTCGCTGTGCCCATCCGCCTCTCTTCCTGCTTCGCCCCCCATCCTCCTCCGCCTCCCCTCCTTGCCTCTACCCGCCCTAATTCGCCTCTTCCTTCCCATTTGTTCGCTCCTACCCCTGCCCGCCCTTCTTCGCCCTCCTATTGATCGCTCCTCTAAACGCCTCCCCTCCTTCCTCCGCCTCTTCCCTCTGCACAGCCCTGTTGTGAGGATCGGCAAGGTTTTGGCCTAGAAGATGGCATCTGGACAAAGGTGGCATGGGATTTTCATCATTAAAGTGATGAGTTAGTGTTTTCATACACTAATAGCAAAGGGGTGGACATATTAGTATTTGGGCATGGCTCAAAAAGTCAAAAAAAGCCAGGCGCCTACCTTTAATGAGGTATTTTTATAATCTAGACTCTAAAGATGGCAAGTTTGGTCATTTATAGAGTGATTGGATATATAAAGCACAAATTTGGATATTTTTATGAGGGAAGGCCACTTTTAGCTAAGGGAAAGGCAAGCACATGCTGAAAATAGAGGAGGTCGACTCTATGAAAAGGGGGAGAAGGGAGGCGCCTCTTGGATCAGCAGTATGTATATATATGTATATATATATATATATGTATATGTATATATATATATATATATGTGTATATATATATATATATATATATATACCTCTCTCTCTGTCTCTCTCAATCAGCAGCGATTTAGGCAGTAGTTTTCTCTCTTTCCCCTCTGCCGGCCGTACTGATACAAGCAATTGGGCAACCTCTTCTTTCTTTTGTGCTGACCGTACAATGTACGGCAACTGTATAGTTCTGCCCTCTCTCTTGTGTGCAGGCCATACAGGTGCTGTGAAGCCTCTTCCCCTCTTTTCCTTGTGCAGGCTATGTAGTAGGTACATCAGCTGCCGTGAAGCACTCCATCTCTTGCCTATGCTGGTTGTACAGGATATAGCAACAGTGCAGGTGTCAGAAGATCTCTTATCTCTCTTACATTTGGTCGATCTTGGAGCCGAGATTTGGGACTGTTTTGGAGAAATCCGGGATAGTTTCGAGGCTCAGTTTTGGAACTGATTTGGCATGGGGTTCGGGGCAGCTCCTGGTTTCATACCGGGCTGATTTATGAGCTGATTTTGGGGACAGTTTTGTGACATTTTTGGATAGCTTTTAGAGGTGTTTGCTTTGTGGAAAGATCTGGTGTTGTTCACACTCGCACCTTGGTATCTTGTAAAAGCTTCTCTATCAATAAAGAAGTTCCTAGGGGGGGCCGGCCATTCCGGCTCAGTGTCATGTTCCCTTTAGCCTTGTTTATAGTTATTTTCGCTATGTTTTCACATCTTTGTTTAACATTTGAAGTGTTTGTCCATTGATCTGGGTTCCTGTCCGGTTTCATATATAGATGACATTGTGCTGATGTCTAGCTCCAAAGAGGGGCTGCAGAAGCACCTAGAGGCATTGCAAGATTTTTGTGAGCAGAGGAACCTCACCATTAACCTTGGAAAAGCCAAGGTCATAGTTTTCAATACCACATCCGTGGGACTGAGAGACACGAGATTCGCATATGTAGGGGAGATAGTGGAGATTGTGCACTCTTATGTATATCTATCTGGGGGTCACTTTCATAGGGCCATGATACCGGATGAAACCGGCAACACATGCCAGGATTGCTAGGGGATATGCAGCTCTTGCGAGACTTGAGCGCGACAGTGCTTTCAGGCCTACTTCTAGGAACTGTACGCCAAGAGATGGTGTTTTGACACCTTAGTGACACCTGCAGCGATGTTAGGGCACCTTTTTGGGGCCCCAATCTTAGTGGAGAGGATTGGAGGAGGGTGGAGAGGCTACA